>NW_011888896.1:620886-649967 GCF_000151845.1 Pteropus vampyrus
TTAAGTGTTCTCCCAATATTCTCAAATATATAAACATGAAATAACATCGATACTGCCCTCAATTTGTGCAATAAATTGGCGTGTTTATACATAAATAACATGTTTACTGTTGTCCAGTTTTTTAAAGGGCTTTTTTTAATCATTGGAAGAATCATGAAATTCATAATTTTTCCAGAGATATTGCAGCAATATTAATCATCAAGTTTCCCTGCCTCTTATAGATTGATGATCACAGCAGCAGCATTTTTAAACCTCTGAGCATCTTTCTCCCTAGAAGCCGCATAAGTTTCTGAACAGCCAACCGTGGATTTACCCAGGAAATCTATGTTTCCCTGGGAGTGGATCTACGTACTGTGTGAGGCACTTCCCTCCTTTAGATCTTCAGGTTGTAATTTAGAAAATCACTATATCGGACTCATAAATAGTGCCCTTATGACAAGAAAGGGTCTTCTGGGAGTGTCCAGAATATTCCTGTGAAAGAGATTCTCACTGGCAGGATCAGGTCTGTCTTATCTTCTTTGTCTGCCCAGTCATGTTTCTGAATGCTGTTTGCACAATATCCCAGTAAGAAAGCCCATACAAATGTTACAAGTTGCTCTGCACAAAGTTCTGTCCTCATGTTTAGATGGCATTAGTTACATTCTTTTCTTCTGCAATTATGTATTTTTCATTTTTAAACATGATTCCATTCTGGAATGCAAATGCACAAATTTGGATTATTTGTTGTTTAAACAACAGTCCTAGATTTTGAGTTTGATGAAAATTCTAGATCTGGGTCTACCACTGACTATTTGGGCAGCTCTGGGTAAGTCTCTTAGGCTTCCTGGAATTTAGATTCTTCAAAGGCAAAACAGAAGGGGAAAACCCTTCTGGCTCTAAAACCCCATGGCTTCATAATCGTATCAATGAACTTAGCCAAACATCTTCTTTCTTTGTATTTCCACTGAAGGAAAGCAGTAGTGTTTTATTAGTCTTACTGAAATTCTGTATGTAGTGCTAGCTGCTGGTAGTTCCTTTGAAGTGTCTACCTTATTCTGAAATCATGAATAATTATAGCTTTCCAGGAATATCTTTATTCTGATTATGGTGCTCACTTGTAGTTCTTCCACATGCCAAATAGCCTCCACTTATATAGCAGATTATGTGTTCTGTCACAACACTGCGTTAGTGGGAGCAGGCATACAGTATGATCAGTTTTTCACAAGGGGGTAATAGAGTAATTAGCAAATTTACTTAAAGCCACATGACTATAAGAAACAAAATAGCCTTGAAAACAAATCTAGAGTAGGGCTGTGCTTGAAAACTGTGCTGCTGCCACTACAAAAGGATGTAACTTGCTATTGGTGAAATTCAATTAGATTCCACTCAATGAAAGTTTGTTTAGTCAGAGTATCAAATGGCTGCATTCTAGAAACACCTGAGGGAATTTTTCAAAGATACAGGTACCCAAAATCAACCCTGGGCCAACAAAAAAAGACTTTCTGGGAATTAGATTTAAGTAGTATGCTTTTAAGAAGTTTTCATAGTGATTTAAATGTGCAATCAGAGTTTATAATCACTGATTTAGCTATCTCTATGTCCCGCGTACTAGATGAGGACACATTCTTCCCACTACCTTTACCTCATATCCTATCATTCTCTTTCTTGCCCACTCCACTCCAGTCGCCCTAGCCTTGAAGACACAAAGAGCTCTCCTGCCTCAGGGCCTTTGCACTTACCATTACCCCTGTCTACACTGCTCTTTCCCCCACGTGGATGACTCCTGAAGCGGGTCTCGAATGTTTCCTTTCCCTCCTACCCTATCTAAATGGCACACTCGTTACTCTCCATTCACATATTCTGCTTTGTTTTTTCTTTATAACATTTATCACCACCTGATATATATTTTGTTAATTTGTTCAGGATCTATCTCCTTCTAGTAGAATATTATCTCCATAGAAACAAGTACCTTATTTTGGTCACTGCAATATCCCCATTTCCTAAAAGAATATCTGGCATCTAGTAGGCATTCCATAAATATTTGTTGAACAAATAAATGGAATCTAACTGGAGAAATCAGCATGAATAATCCTACTTGGATAACAACAAGGTCCACGATGTTGTTTTTGCTTTCTTCTCTAACTCGATCTCTCACTTTCTCTTCCTTACAGAGTACGTGCCAATAATGTCAAGCTTTTGAAAGTTCCCCCAGGAAGTCTGATATTTCTTATTCACCCCTGTGTCTTGTTCACTCTGCCTGGCACCCCCTTCTGTTTTCCCACATCTGACTAATTTCTATTCATCCCATCTGAGCTCCCATGATGCTTTGCCACACCTTATCACTGAACCTCCATACTGCTTTAAATCTATCGCCTATTATTATGTTTTCCTCACTAGAAAACGAGCTCCTTGAGATCAAGAACTAAGCTTTTATCTATGTTTTGCATACTTGCCCCTTTGGACAATGCCTGACACATGATGGTCAGCCTTCAATAAATGTTTGTTGAATGAATAAGAGTGCAAACCAGCCATGCAAAGTGCTACAAAAACACAGAGGGATGAGTGTATGGGGAGGAGGAGGAAGGGTTGGCAAGTTGTGGGAGGAAAGGTACTTAAATAGATAAAACTTCCTGGGCCTTGCAAGATAAGGAGACTTCCTCCAGGCGAGGTGCAGTAGAGGGCTTTCCAGGCAGAGAAGGCCACACTGGCAGAGTCACAGGGATATGAAAGTGAATGGCATGTTAGGGGGATGGCCACGGCTTGTGTGCCAGTACATAGGGAACTTGAGAGAAATCATCATAGGACAGAAGGTCACAGAGGTGCCCTGAGGGCAGACTGGGAAAGGCAGGAGGCTACCAGGCAAAGGAATTTGGATTTTGGTTTGTGGGCAGTGGGCATTGCTGATGGTTTTGTTTATAGGAGGAGGTAAATTGTCAGAACAGGAGCCCTAGGCAATGTTGCAAAAAAGGAACTAAAAGAGAGGGCTGGAGTCAGAAACCTATTGCAACAATCCAGAAAAGAGATGATGAGTACTTGAACTGAGGCAGTGGAAAACGAGAGGTTGGGATGAAATTTTTTAAAAAAAGAAACACTTAGAAAATCAGAAAAAGTGATTGAGTAGTGTGTCAGTGGAAGCAAGAAAAGGAAGGAATAAAAAAATTACTCAAGCTTGGGTAATTAAATAACACAGGTAATGCAGAAAGAGAAGTGTACTTTCTTGGGAAGAAGGGGAAGTGAAGGAGAGGTTAGGTGATGAATTTAATTGTAGACTTTTTGCATCTACATTATGCTTGCTTCAGATGTTATAATTTACATTTTACTTAAACATTAATGTTTGACTATACCACCTATTGACTTATAATGTTAAAGTGGAAAATGAATCATTAATAGATGCTGATGAACTACAAATTTTATAGTTAGTTACCTATTAAATGTTAACTGCACTACTTAACAAGGAGACCTAAATATGAAAGCCAATTATCTATGCCTGCCATGTACTTTTCAGTTATATTTGAAAAAATTCTGTATTATTTTATCCATTATTTCTCTGGTAGAGCCTTGAAATAGTTCTTTTGAGGGTTTACTGAAAATAAAAACATAAAACATAATCCTGCCCCGAGACAATGACATTTCGTCCATTTAAAGCTGCTCTCATCTCACTTCCTCTCACGCTGAGTTTACACATTTTAATTGTTTCATGATTATAGGGAACACAAGCAGCAGCAAACCCCAGGTTGTTTTGTCATGTTGTCCTCATCCAGCGACTGTAGAAATCTCGATTCTAAGAGAAATAGAAAAGAAATTCATGTCACAGGAAATAACTTAAAACCAAGGTCAAAAATTACGGCTAAAGTTTTGAAACCCTAAGAAATCTCTATCTTATTTAAATTCTCACTTCCTTTCTTTTAGCTGAGGATATTAAAGGGAGGAAACTGAAAAAAAAAAGATATACTTTTAAATATCAGGGTCATTGCAATTTGAATGACTTAGAGAAGTACAGCTGGTATGGTGAAATCTATTTCTATATTTGTCATACAATATTAGGCACAAACTAGGAAGGAAGAAAGAAAGTGATATCATTTGGGTTACTAGTCACGGAAATCTCACCTCCAAAATCTGCCACCACAGCATGTCCATCCTCGTAGAGAAGAATATTATGACTGTAAAGAAAAGCAGACTTTGAATAAACTTTATTTTCTAATCTGATTGGCCCCTCAAGGAAGAAAACAATAGTTACCATTGTTTATCCCATAATCTAAACAAGTCTCAAGGGCTAATAGAGATCTCAGGCCAGTGACTCTATTTTCTTATGTTTGTTAATTCAAAAGGAATATTTAAAAATCGTGATCACTTTATATCTATCTTTGAAAGTATACGAAGTATTCTACTTTAGATAAATCCTCTAAAGTTGTCAAAAAGACTCATTAACTGAAGATCAGATTTTCAGTTCTTTGAAGCTCATTTGCTAACACAATTGTGGTTACAGGCAAAGAGTAAAAGGCATTTGTGAGCATATTAGAGTTAGAGCAGGAGAACCAGCTTGCAGGAACCCTAGGCACAAGGACAGTTACGGGCAGGGCCTGACATGAAAAGGACTCTTTAAGGAAAATGTCTTGGCCAATATGTTCTTGCTACAATCTTGGGACAAAGGAGTGTTTTTAAGGCCTGTGAGATGAGACTAGCTAAATCACTTTTGAAGGTCCTGGGGAAGAAACTGTTTAAACATCATTAAAGTCTCCTTTCCAAACCAGATGTCAAGATAAATTAAGAACATCCTTTTCAAGAACTAAATCAAGGCTAGGACAATCCAAAGAGAGGTCATTTCCCCCACATACTAGTAAACTGAGTTGTGGATATCTTACAGGCAAGCCTATCATGACCCAGGATTATCTTCGAGTGCTTCTTATTGCATACCTTTCTTAAGTACAGCACAGGGAACATAGTCAATAATGTTGTAATAACTCTGTATGCTATTGGGTGGGTATTAGATTTATTGGGGGGATTACTTTGTAAGTTATATAAATAACTGAACACCATGCTATATACCTGAAACTAACATAATATTGAATGTCAACTGTAATTGAAAAAAATTTTCTTTTAAAGAAAAATGAATCATTACAGTATTAGGAGATCACCCAGCATATTTCTTTTAGTGCACATAGACTATACTATATTTATGTATCTGCTCTATCCTTAATAGTTTTGCTTTATGATCAAAATAAGAAAAATATATTTTCTAGTGCTAAATAAGTCAAGTATGATAATATGAATTATTATATAAGTGCTTTCTGGTACTGTCTTGAGCTTTATAAAAAAGTTACTTTTAGATTTCCATCATTAACAAATTTAACTTTTGTTATATATTTAATCATTTTTTATCTACCAAAAATCTAGAATGTGTTCAAGATCATTTTGCTTGTGAAAGCAGTGTTGAAGTAATCTAGGATGTCAAAACAAAACCTCCCAAGATGCTGCCTTTAACTACAAATGATCAATTTTACATGTGATAAGAATCACTCTATCATGACAAAGACTTCTACTGCATCAGGAGCGCTCTAGAAGTTCAAATGCAACAAGAAAAATGCATCTAAATGCTTTACCACTGGATTTCCTGAAGTACTCAGGGGAGTTTTTATATCATAATCCCTTAATATTTACATTTCATAGATACCCTTAAAACACATAATAGGCTGGATTCACTAATCATATTAAATGATCATATGTAAACATCCTGTCCATTGTTTTATTTTTAATTCCAATTAGTGATCTAGAACTATGAATATCAGCATAATCTCGATCTATAAAATAGATGTACGAATGGAATTGCTGTAATTAACCATAGGGAAAGGCTCTCAGAATACCTACTTAACACTCACTTCTTCCAAAACAGCAGTCATTGAGGCAATAGCTTAGAACTATGGATCTACAGAAGCCCCCAATTAAGTTATACCTCTAGGGAATATTTTGTTTATTCATGTGTTTGTTTAAATTTCTTCCAAAGTAAATATTTTATATTACTAAAAATGATTATACCAGCTAGTTGAAGTTGGGAGTAAACTGTTTAGCAATATTTTATTCTGTTAGAGAAACTTAAGGTTATTTGGTCACTGGTCACCAGTACATTATGGTATGAGAGGCAGCAAATCTCCGGCTGCAGGAATTATGTTCATTTCTGTATCTCTAGGATTTTTAGCACACTGCTTATTACATAGGGGTATTCAACATACATTGTTGAACAAATAAATTAATTAAGAGAACCTGAAAATACACAGTCATGAGATTGGAATGATAAAGATTATCCTTTATTAGTTAATATTTATATTAGTATTAGTCAGCAAGTACTTATAGAATACCACTCATCGATCTATCAATAACTACTTAAAATTCAGATAATCCTACAATTGAAAGAGGCCTTAGAACTAACCTAATTTAACCCTTTTAGTTTCTAGAAGAGTCATCCAAAGCTCAGAGAATCTTAGTGTATCAACATAGGTTATATAAGCAGCTAGTGGCAGTGAAGATCTAGAATCCAGTTCAAGTAGGCCACCATCTTAGATTTTAGAACAGTGTCTGGCAAATAGTAAGTGATCAATTAATTTTATGAAACATTCTTGTGTCATTACAGATCTTTCCCCAAAGCATATTTATTGTCTCACGACATTGAGATACTCTGAAAGAAGCAAAGTGATATAAGTTACAGATTCCATCTTTAAGGAATGTATAATCAGCTGATGAAAATGAAGATGAATGTAGGTAATATTAGAATTCAAAGAAAACAGTGTATATTTAAAATTAACTTTAAAGTGGGCCTTGAGGGACAGTCAGCAAGTGTACAAATATTGGCTGAGAACTGATCATGTTCCAGGAAATTTTCTATATACTGATATACAGTGGTGAACAAGACAGGCAAAGAGCTGTGAGCTTATGTTGTAGTGAGGAGGAAATGAGGCAGGGACAAAGGGGAAACGAAGTCCAGGTTGGGGAAGATCTTGGTAGAGGCCAAAAGATGGAAGTGCGTGTAGTCTGTAATAGGAATTACAAGAAGAATGTGCTTACTGTATTGGAGAGGACATGCTGGAGAATAATGGGGGAGGGAGGAATTGAGTGGAGGGAGATGGATTGATTACAAGGGAATTTGAAGGTCAGAGAGTGAATTCCTGCCATAATACAAGGAGCTAGCAGGTTTTTATGCATAGGGTGCAATGCTCTGAAAGTAGAAAGACCAGTGTAATAATTTTAGGATCCAGGTACCAAAAAACTAAAGTAAGAATGTAGAGTACAAAACAAACAAAAATCGATAGGATGAATCCATCAAAACATCTAAAAGGAGTGTCTAAATCCTGAGACAGCTTTGATTCAGAGGAAAAAAGGGAACAAAAAACCAAGGGTCGCTGTCAGGTTTTCTGGTTTGGAGTTCTTAAGTACAAAGCAATAACATATCCAATTAGAAAAGATAGTTTTACCAAAAGTCCTGTGAGTTTTTATGAAAGAATAGTGGCCGACTTAGGAGGCTAAGGAACTTGACTAAAGTCAGTGTTGTGCTTGGCAAGGTTGGCTTTGCCGGGTAAATAACTATGATTTTTATCAAACTGAAATAACATTCAAAGTGAAATCTGATGTCCTAAACAAATAAAAGCAGGTGAAACAAAACAAAGAATGCAGTGACAATTTAGGAACACCGGACAATGTGAGTTCCTAGCGGCAATGGGGCCAAATGTCAACAAATGTCAAAGAGGATGCTATGAAAGTAACACTGCAGAATGAGAGAGCACTTTGGGAAGTGCTGGAACAAAAGAAAATTTTCTATTCGGTTCCAGGTAGTCTTTTGGACTTGTCCACAAGACTTTTTCTAACCACTCAATAACAAAGAAAACTAATTTTTAGAACTACCTCTAAGATTCATCCATTCCTTTTATTTTTTATTTTTTTCAATTAATGTTAAGCCATACTTCCTTTTTGGAGTGAAATAAATGGAGGAAGACAGGTAAGGATGAAGCTGACAGAATCCCTGGTAATGAGTGACAGCAACAAGGTCATCCGATGGGTCATCAGCATTAGTGTTGAGGGTACTTAGGGAAGGGGACAAGCTTGGAGCTGAAATCAGCTAGTACAATAGGAGTGGCATAATTCTTATTAGTGATGAGTTTAAGAGTTTATTGCTGAGATATGTCATAAACTGCAAGTTTTGTGAAGAGTGAGAAATTAAAATTGTGGGTGTGACAGGGCAATAACAGAGTAGGTGGCAGTAAAAATAGAAGAAGTAAACATTGTATGACAGCCTCCTGTGGACAGGCACTGGCACTTTCAAGATTTTTCCATTCCTCGTGAACTCCCTATGTGGCTGGTAATAGCATATCGAGTCTATGGATGGATAATTGAAGCTCAGAGTGGTTATATCAGATGACCAGTATCACACAGCTAGTAAGAGGTGAAGTCAGCATTCAAATTTCATTCTCCAAAGTCTGCCCATCTTTAGCAGAAGCTGACTCCCACGTCATCCAGTCAGGCCCTGAGGATCCAGGAGTGCTACTACTAGATGACTAGACAAAAATTCCAGAAATACTGCTTAGGTGAAGAGAGGCCTACCAGTGCCCGAAATACCTATCTATGTTCAATATACGACTGTAAGATAATGAGACTGAAGTCAATAAGCTACATAGAAACTAATCTAATACCTCTGTACCACCAAGACACAGCCGGTGAAGACTAATCTCCTTCTCTACCAGAGTATGGTTGATATGTCATTTGTAGGTGAATGAAGCACAGTTGGTATGAACGGGGAACTTGCAGTCTGACCTGGGAAGGAAGTCAGGCACGTGAAGGGTGGCAGTGCAATGGAGGCTATCATTAGGATCAGAAGAGAGAAATAAAAAAAAGGTAATGGGCCTTCTGAGACTTTTTCTCCCCCTAGAAGAACACCATTTCATCTGTTTGCTTTTGTATAAAATTTTGGGGAGAAGTGGTCCTCATGTGACACTTTCCAGAGCATTTTATGCATATAACATTTGGTGGAAGCAGCCCTGTAAATCAGATCCTTTTGATTTGAATTTGATAGATGCGCAAACCTGTCAGCAATTGGTAGAGCTGGCTCCTTAACCCAAGTCTTACCATCTGGGAAGAAGGAATCAAAGAGAAGTAAGGGGCAAGAGATGAGAAGACATAGGTTACACCGAAGGAAGGAGAAAAATGGTGAACAGATAATACACAAATATGTACACATAAGCTGTGCACATACACACACACTTGTCTTCTAAAAAACTCTCTGGAAACACTGTTAAGGGTGAATGCCACCAAGGAATGCTCTCCAGAGAGCAGTGAGTAATGGTAAAACTATTTTATTATAGGAAGTTAAGTAGATAGAGGTCAAAAAGTCCTTACTACTTACAGTGATTTTTAGTATTTTCTGGGTTTAACATTTTGATTTATTCTGAGTAGGTTTTGAAAGTCTGTGCGATTTGCTAATTTGTAATTTTCTTGTGTCAAGTAAGGCTTAAATTCAGAAGCAAGTTGCTTGGCTGAGTGTGCAAAGTCAACTTTGCAACAATAGCAGCTTCAAGGACTTTAATGTTGCCTTTGGTCATCCTGTGTTATAGGTGAAATGATATGCTACAATAGTGCTGGCCAGTGTGGGGATGTGCACAGGTTTACTCGTCCCCCTGTGAAGGCCCAGTTCTGTGTTAGAATCTATGGTGTCTGCCTTCCAAGAGACTACAGTCTCTTGGGAATAAAATGCAAACTAAAAGGAAGAAACATTATCATACATAAGCTAAAATTTAAAGTGATTTTCACTGCAGACTTTGAAAAGGATACAGTGAATGTAAGAATTAATTCTGAAAAAAAAAAGATCGTTAATGAAGTAGAAGAAAGGGTCTTAAGAAATAGACTACTGTGGACAGGCACTGTAGCTTGTAGGACAAAAGCATAGAGTTAGAATATTTGGTTTTTGCTATTACTTGTCCTGGACAAATTATAATACTTTAACTTTTTGAGTCGTCCTGTTTCATCTTAGAAAATTACGACAGGAATGAAGGAAATTAAAAGACATGCATAAAATTTTGTGACTGCTAAATAAGTATTTGTTATTATTAATACATATGAGACTTACTTTACAGAGTGTTCATATAACTTAAAGGCAAATGCTCTTTCTAAACTATAAAGCTCACTTTTAGACCTAGAGAATCTCTTCCATTCCTATTGTCTCATTTTAAAAAAAACTACTGCTGCTTTGATTGAATGACTGCATTTCACCAAACGGAGTCTTTGTTCCCCTGACTGTGTTGATAGTGCAGTATTTGGACTTGGCTCCAGCTTTGTCTTTTATCATGAAGCAAATGATTTGGGTCAATTGTTTATGTAACAGAACTGAGTATTTATCTCTTTGAAGTGTCTGTCCCTTACAGATCACTCCACAATAAAGTTCTTTTAACTTTAACAATGCATGCACTTGGCAGAATACAAAATATAACCGATGGCAAGATTTACTTCATCCAAATTAAGCAATGCAAATACAATACATGCACTGACCTTCGGGTCTTTCTTCCATAGTAACAGTTCACCTTCAGAAAAGAATAAGCCGTCTTCAATGTGGGGTGTGTGTGTGTTTGTGTGTGTGTGTGTGTGTATGTGTGTGTGTGTGTCTTTTAAGTGTTTTCTCCAGTTCTCTTTTAAACAAAAGAGAATGGAAGTTAAATTCTGCTGGTTCCTTCAGAACTGAATTAATTTAATGAAGTCATTATGTAAGCATCGTGAGTCTTTTCATTTTAATTACTTGTATTGAAAATTTACCTAAAGTACTCAAATGATTCATAATCAGTTGGTTATGCACTATAGTCCAATACTAATTGTCACTATTAATCAGTTTGGCCTGATTATTAGACCATTTTCCAATTCTGACTTTCTTCCAGAGCTAGACTGAAGTTCATGGTGGCCTTAGAAGAACCAAGGTGACTTGCTCCTCTCACTCTGCTACCATTAAGATTTTTTTTTTCTTTAAGAAGAAAAGCATAAATATTAATTCATTTTTTTCTGAATTATAGAGCCACGTAATTGCCTATGTCAGTTGCTACTAACAAACAATAGTTTAAGGTCACCGTGGCCAACCTCTCAGTGTCCTTATTTGAATAGATGACAGTCCTAGAAATGTAAACCTAATAACAACAGTAGTGCTTCCAGACTTCCTATAAGGCAATGGTTTCTGATATATGCCTGGAGGTAATTAACTTACATGATTAAAGACACATGGCTATCGACATGCCTGGAAGCATTCCAAGGGTTAAATCAGTAGAAGCAATTAGGCTTCATTTTCAATCTCATCACGCTGTGAAAGTCATTAGTTTACAAACACATCTGCCTGACAAGCAATCATTCAGACCTTATGCTGAGGAGCTGGGGATCTGCCTGCCACCACATTTTGCCCGAGTTGCTACGTGATGCTCCAGGACTCTACTCCTGCTACAGGCTTCTCTCTTGGGAGTACCACCTTCTCGACTTTCAGCACATGTCTCTCCTCTTGAACTACCCTTGAAAACCCCTTCTGAACCTTTGCCCCATACCCTGACTGCTTCCAATTGTTTCAAATATAATGTAAGGTGTTAATTAGACCTTTGAAATGCAGTGCAACTCACATCTACTTGCTCTGGAGACTTGTACTGTTTCCCTAAAAAATTCCAAATCATCTACATCAGCTCCTCACAGACATATATATTCTCATAGTCTCTTTTGGTATCTTTCTGCCTCTAATTTTACATATCTATCTCTGCTTCTTACACCATTAGTAACAAAAACTAGTCAAAAAATCATTATCTTCATGGGGGTAACTATTGCAAGTGTTGAGTTTGAGCCTCAGATAATGGAGAGAGTACATTTGGGTTCATAGACCTTATTGATATTTCCTTATTATGGATGTTATGTGGCGATTGGACCCTCAGCAACCACTTGAGGGTCTCTCACAATCTGGGCTGCATACAGAAACCTGGTAACAATTGTACAGTAACGTTGGAAATCATATACTTTGCTTGAGAACCAAATGAAGCCTCTACTTATATTCTTGACACCTCTTTTGTACCTTGAGGCTCACCACAAACTATTCCAGGACTTCTATGACAACCAGAGGATTTTATTGTTCTTCTGAAAGAAAAGTGAAGCATGTGGAACTCTATATTTTAAATTTTATTTCATCAGGGCATCCCTCCTTGTCGAAAGCTAGTGAAGCCCAAGCCCAGATTTCCCTATTAATCCCTTTGATGGTACTTCTTCACTAAAAATAAGATCTATAATTTTATTTTTGCATGCTTCCAGAAAGCAACCCAAGTTTGGCTTCATACAGATTGACTTGAGATAACTCGTATTTACCCCTGGTTCTTCTTCAGAAAAGGCATGCAGGGGAAGAGCCATGTTGTCAGTGCAATAGCATCCCAAACTCATTCAAGAACAGCAATATACAGATCTTGAACATAATCTAGGTAAGAGAGAAGGAATTTACCAAAGCCCCCTATTATGAACTTCTAACACTGAAAGCCTAATTTCAGTGAACTTTGGAAGCCATGGAAACAGAACTAGAGAACTCCAGTAAATGTGAAGGATTGCAGAACCTCGACTTATTCCTAAAACAAACTTCAGTCTGTCAGTAGAAGTATATTTGAAGGCTTACCTCTAAAGCTACTGGATTTGTCCCACTGCCAGTGGGATTGAAGAGGTGGATTATAAGATTTGTATTGTGGTTAAACTCATTTATTGAGAGTAATGTGAAAAAACTTCACACTCTTCACTTACTATTTGCTCAGCACCATAAAATGCAAGTGCAAGAGCGATAATGACTGACTAAATTTCACCACACACACACTATTGATTGTGAGGTTTCTACGAATTAATGGCCTAGAATAAACAAGCAAGTATAATTGACATTTCTATGGCTACAGTTATTGTTTATCCTTAGGTGTGCAAACTGCAAAATGGAACAATTTTGAATGCTGAAGATGATATCACAGAAGAAGATAGCTATGCATTCGTTATATATGAATTGTTTTATATTAATTTAAAATGGAGAAAGAGAAGAAAGATATTGGAAAATATTATATGGATTATATTTTCTTTATGGGGTCTAACATTTTTCACATGCTTTGGAACCATGGATAAGCATAGGGTTTTCACTTCAGTCTATTGGTTTTAAAACCTATATTTGGGGGTCACAGGATGACAGTGTGAGGAAATTTCTTCTACAAAACACACAGTCAAACTTTAAGGAATGAAGAAAATGACAAAGATATGTGATATCCAAATATGGAAAAGCAATAATTAACTAATCAGATTACTAAAACAAAGTCACAAAACTAAAAGCATCAAAGAAGTTTCCAACTTTTACTCTTCCACTAGCACCTAAATGCTGCTTTCTAGTAATTTTTCTGAACACTGATTTTTTTTTTAAATACTAAAAATTCCACTTTGTAGGTAAGCCCTGAAATGTATTGGAAATTTACATGTGATGAGAGCGCATGCGTCTTCCAAAACAAAACACCAACAGGAAAATAATATGAATGTCTATGAAGCAGAAACTTAGGGGACTTAGATAAATGAGAAATGTAGAAAGTAATATTTTAGAGTTGGAAGGGATATTAGAAATTATTAACTTATCTTTTTAAAAGGAAGAATTTTAAGAGCTTTATATTTTGCCAAGATCACCTAATGGGGCTCCTGACTAATAACTGTTCTTTTTTCCTGCATCACTTACAACCTTTTCCTAAATTTCTGAGGTTCCAGGCATGTCTCCAGCCCCTGGTAAGTGTGGAGATATAGGTGCCAACTACTTGTACCAAAACGTGTCATAGGACTCTTCTCATCCACGTTTAAGAAGCCAGATCTAATACTAACTCGTTGGCAATGTGTCATGGGCCTTCTGAGCATTCATCTAATACTCAGACACAAGAAGTCTCTGATAACCTTCTATCTCTGCATAATAGCATTAAACACTAGACACTAATGGGGAAAAAAGAAACAGAAACAGAGAGAGGAGAGAGTAAGAGCAGAAATATACGAAAAACAAATAAGAGCAGAGAAATTCAGTGAATTAGGCATGCAGACACTATTGATATTTTGTGTGCCGAGTTTCTTGTTAAAAGACACAGAAGTACGTGTACTTGTGTTGAGCAGAGGAGGGCTGAGCTTAAAAATAACAGCTGAGAGGAGAGCTGAGCTTTAACGACAAAAAAGGAATTTTCCCACATTAAGCAGAGCAGCCTCAGACTTGGGTAACTCCAGGAGAGCAGGGGAGGCGGCTCTATCTCTGACAAGCAGAGGCTATGCTCCTGCCGAGCTCGACCTCTAAGGAGTGTCCCTTCTAACCTCTCAGAATGAGCTACAAATGAATGTTTTAAAAAAGTATGTTTCAGGGGAATTTGTTTGCAGCACTTTCAAAAGCAGGGATTTGTAGGTAACTTAGGACAGGAAACCTACTGGACTAATCTGAAGCTCCAGCTTTTACTATGCTACCTCCATTCTCCTCCAGTGAGCACAGAGGGACTAAATGCCCACACCTCTGCAAAAGCACAGGTTAAAAATGTACTTAGCCCCACATGCCTTTCATCAAGGACACTTTGAAAATTCAAAGAAACGAATGAGTCTATTTTTAAGAAATTCACTGAACCATTCAGCATCTCTTGAGTTGCTAAGAGGAGCTGCTGGTTTTTTTCAAGACACTAGATAGTCTATACCCGTGAGATAGAAGTATTAGTCACAGAAATGTAAGTTATCAACCATGACAGTTTAGGGCAATTTTAGTTCTAACCTTTTGTCAATGCTGTATGACTATCCCCACAATATCCCTTGGCTTCTTTCTCCCTCTCTCCCTTCCTTTGTTCATGTTGTTTCCTCTAAATTCAAATTCGCTTCCAACATTTCCTCTAAATAAATATCCCCAATTTTCAACACCTCGACCAGTGATTTCTTCTTATCCTAGTTTTGACAGTGCTTGTCTCCAGCAAGATTATAAGCTCAACAAGGACAAGACCAATGAGCCGGCGAAACTATTGGTGATCAATAAACATTTATCGAATTAAAATTTCTTCTCGATACTAGCAGAGTAAAGGGCAAGAAAGAGTAGGAATGATGGGAATATTTTATAGGGTGGTTATATTCAGCAGTAACTTTTCCTAAATCCCATAGAATTGAATTCTGTAGTTTCTCAGACCAAATTGTTATTTGATATTTTTCTATAAAGATCCAAATTTGCGACTCAAAATAAATTCTCTGAGACTTAAGACCTTAATTTCCCCCTTTTTAGTCTTAGTCCAAGAAAATTCTTATCTGTCAGCGTCCTATATGACCAGCATTTACCCAGCAAATATTTGGTTAATATTTATTGACATCTACTGCACTGCTGAATATTGTGCAGGACACAGAAAAAGCTTTAGAACAAACCCACTTTTCCAGTAAAGATAACAAAATGAGCTGAATAAACACTCCTTACTCTCCCCTTCCAATTGCTGACTACCATGCATAAGCCAGGCCCTTTTGCCTGAAGCTCGATTAACCTCATTTACTCCTCGCCCGCATGCTCTTCCTGACCACTGAAGTCCCAACCCTGCTTCAAGAACGAGCTTAGGTCTTGCTTCCTTTTTGAAACGTTATCCAAATATTTCGGCCTATGCCAATGACTTTGAGACTGAATGCCTATAACACTATTTTCAGTTCCATATATTTGGTACTCTGTATATGCCTTCTTTTCTTATTTATTTATTTATTTATTTATTTATTTATTTATTTATTTATTTATATATCTATTTCCCCCAATAGATTAAAACTGTTCTTGAACACTTGTTTATCTCTGGCATATAGGACTTGGCAAATTATAGCAGCTCAAGAAACAAGGTTGTGAATAATCAATATAGCTACCAATACGACCTCCTGCATTTTTCAAAGTAACTCTCTCTCTGGACAACATTCTATTTCTCTCCTCTTCTTTATAGTCAATATTCTTGAAGGGCTTTCTTACACTTATTTCTTCTACTTCTTTATTGATCATCCCCTCTTCAATCCAGTAGTTTCACTTTTTCCTACCACTTTAATAAACCTTTCCAATGTGACTTCCTGTGTTGCTAAATGTAATGAACTCTTTAGTTCTTGTACCATAAATATCCTGAGCCCTCTTACTTTTTGACCAAAGCTTGTTTCTCTTAGTGTATGAGATCACCATGAATCGAGTTATTCAAATAAAAACCTGGGAACCATCTTTGATTATTTTCTATCCTTCACCCCCTTAAAATCAGTTACCATGTCCTGTTGATTCTACTTTCCTAATATGGTCTACATTTGTCCAGTTATGCTTTCTACATATTAAACACTTATCCCTTTTAGACAAGTCAATAATCTAAAAATATGTTTGTTACTATCCCATTTGTACAAAAGAACTACTTATAGGAGATCTCCTTTCAAGGTGCTGGGTATTAAGTAAAAAATAATAGGTTACACACATATCATTATGTGTTAGGCATAGATCAAAGCAATATGTTAATCAATTTAATTGTCACACGATCTAATCAAGTGGATATAATTATTACACCATTTTAAAAATGAAGAAATTGAATAGCAGAAAGGTTAAGTAAGTTCCTAAGGTAACACAGCTAGGTACTTTGAATTCCTCCTCTTATTTAGTCTCTGTAGTAGCCTTATATGGTGGTAATAATAGTTCATCTTACAGCTGAGGAATTGAGGGTGAGAAGCTTAAAATAATTTTCCTAAGGCCACCACACATTTGGTAAAAGTGTCAGAATTATGATTAGAATCCACATCTAGTTGGCCTAAAAATTCATTTATTTTTCTACACACATGCTTTGACAGGGTCACAGAAAATGGTTTAAAAAATTAAATTAAAAAGTATGGCCAAAATTTATAATCTGCCACATTCATTTAGAAACATTTACTTTGAATGTTTTAATGGAAGCAAAGAGGATGAGTATTAAAATAGTGAAGTGGAAAGTTAAAGAAAGTAAGTTTAACAAAGGACAAAAATGGTGACTAAGGAGAAAAGGACGAACACAGACAGGGAAGAAAAAGGGACCACATGAAGGGGAGGTGAGGTGTGGGAGTGGTGAAGAGTGGCTGTGTGGTTAAGCGTGGTGGTGTTGGAAGGGACTGATGGCATCTGAAGGAGGACTTGGGCTGAAACATGAAAGGATGAATTGCCTTGATAGTGTTTAGAAAATCTAATGAGAATGTGTTAATAGAAAATGTGATATGTGACTAAATAGTTCAACAACATGCATATTTCATGATGTTGGCTTTATGTGACTTAGTTATCCATTAATCTACCTGCTGAACCAAAGCCAAAAGGTACCCAGTGATTTTATTCAAGTTTACTAACAGCTACCCAGACTTTGCATGCAGCCTGAAGTGACAAATGATTAGTATTCTAAAGAAGTCTACAAACTACCCAGCATGTTGTAGATACTTTGTATTCTACACTTACCTAGCACTGCAGAACATTTTATTCCTAAAGAATTTAGTTTTTGATTTCTTTTTTTTGTTTTTGTTTTTGATTTGTGTACAGCTCTTCTATTTAACTCCATGATGATGGAAACATCAGTCTTATTTATAAATGTTACCCACGCACCTCATATAGTCAAGGAAACAAATGTGAACATCAACTTGAATCTGTGATCTCCAGGATATGATAATTTGGAGAGGCCCCAAACTCAGGCCCTTGAAGACTGGTTAGAGAGCACTGTGGGATGTAGAACAAGTAAGGGATTGAGAATCGAAGCTTTTATGTTCGAATATTAGCTCTGCCGTTTAACAAACTGAGTGAGTTTGGGAAAAAAATTAATTTACTAAGCTCCAAACTTCTCTTTTTTAGCATTGTGAGTTTTTTTAAAAAATAAAGATTAAATAAATACTTGTGAAAATTTCATGAGTAGAAGCCTGACACATAGTGTTTCCACGATAAAGAAAGAAAGAAAATGAAATGCCAGCATTAGAGAATTAATAAGATGATTTCTCATAAGACAGAACAAAGATAACTCAAATAAATGATACATTCTTCACAGAATAATAAAATGTGTATATACAGCTTCACTTTATGATATGTTTAAGGATGTGTGAACATTCTCAAACAGAGCAAAAGAACAAATAAACATGTAAAAATCACCTTAAGGCATTATGTCATCTAGAAGATATGCTAATACTTTATTGTTCCAAAGATTATTAGTGATTACATATCTTAAAAGGGTTAATTTAGTCCCCCAAATTTAAAATGCCCTTTCTTAGGAGGAGTAGGTTTCTGAGAAGAAGCAATAAAATTGAATAAGGTAAAAAGCAAAGAAATCCGAGCTCTTGTTTCTCCCCCGACTTGCATGGTTACTGTTGGTCTTTCAGATTTTGTTGCACTGGGCAAGAAGCTTTCAGAAGGTTGCTAAATGGAGTCTGGTGATCAGCAAGACGTTCATTTTAAGAGTGTAATGGTGGTAATCTACACAGTGGTCCTGAGAAGGCCCGCCTCTGTGACATGACTTATGTCTTTACTCCTGCCGGCTTCTCAGATGACATGAGTCCTCTTATCCTTTAGCAATCAGTCACTTTTCCTTGTAAGGTTCTACTAATTTCTTCAGGTTACAATCATTGTTCTTTCTAGTTTAAACTCTTATGGCTATAGTGTAGTGGAAAGAATAGTAGATTCAAAACAAACAAACAAACAAACAAACCAACAAACAAACAAGACTTAGATTCTAGTTCAGCTCTGCAAATAAAGTTTTTAAAAAAATTACTCAAATTATTTATGTGAGCTGAAGTTCACTTATCTTTAAGAACTATCTTGTCAAGTTATTGTAAGGATTACACAATAAGTCTGTCTGACCTTAGTAATTTGCAAAACACTATATAAATATAACCATCATTTATGTGCTGCATCCTTCACTCAGCACCTTAAAAGCATGAACCATCCTTTTATGTCTTTGAATATTCAGGGATTAGAAGTTGATGAAGTTTTTGTTTTTTAGACACTACATTCAGTAGATATTATTCATGCTGTGTTGTGAGGGTTGGCAAATGTCAGGAAATGTCTTTAAACTTCATAGGAACTCTTAAGAAAATCTCAGTAATTTCTCTCCCATCTAGAAGGTAACGGGTAACTGATGACGACTATGGATGGAGGTAAAATAGTCACGATAAGAAAAAGAGCAAAACTATTTAAAATTCTGGACAATACAAGTAAGAATAAACCATTTTTTCCTCTTTTAAGGTGGTATATAAATTTGAAGTCAAACAATTATTTTCGAAGATTGGTAAAAGTCATATTTCCAACTTGAAAGAGCTACCATGTGATAATGTTTCCTCTGACACTTACTGTGGTTCCTGTTAAAACTGGTATCTGTGGAACATTGTAACTTAATGCCTATATTGCCTTGTTATAGCTTGAGTGGAGGCATTGAAGTTTAACTGCAACTGCTTTATGGCATGATAAAGAAATCTGAAAGTTACGATGCTGCTTGAAGTGTTTTTTCCCGATAAAGTAATAGTTGGGAGATATATGCTGTTATTTGATAATTTTGAAAGCTTTGAGAAAGCTACAACAGCTTGGCAAAACATAGCTGGCCAGAAAAACTCTTTGAAGTGTTTCTCAAGCCTATCCTCAAAGGCAAAGTAAAAGTCAAGACAGACACTTCAGGAAAGTACATTCCAGCACCTGCTTCTGGCAGTCTTGCTAGTATCCTTTATTGTTCTTTTCCTTCTTTTTGAACAATTAGATGCATAAAATGTATCACAGGGAAATGAAAAATGTTTATTTTCAAAGGGGAGTTTTAAAACGTATACATTTAAACATAGAAAATGTCTAACAAATACCTATTTGCAGTTTTACTCTTCCAAATATATTAGACTTTCTTCCATATAATTTCTGGCTTATATTTATACAGATTTCTACCTCTCTGGCAGTTACACATGCATAAACACACATGCAAATCTATTCAATCATTTCATACATATGTAGTAAAGGATCAAAATGCACATTTCAATACTAAATACTGGTGAAAATGGAGGAACAGTACCTCTCATTCATTACTTTTGGGAATGCAAAATAGTACAGCCACTTGGAAGAGTTTAGCAGTTTCTTACAAAATGAAACATAACTCTTATCTAAAGGTCCAATAATTGCACTCTTTAGTATTTACCCAAAAGAGCTGAAAACATGTCTACACAAAAACCTACACATGTCTACAGAAGCTTTATTCACAGTTTCCAAAATGTGGAAGCAACCAAAATGTCCTTGAGTAGATGTATAGATTAATAAAATGTGGTATATCTATCAATGGAATAATTTCAGTGCTAAAAAAGAAATGAGCTATCGATCCATAAAAGACATAGAGGAAACTTAAGTGCATATTACTAAGTGAAAGAAGTCAATCTGATAAGACTGCATACTATATCATTTGAATTATATGACATTTTGGAAAATGCAAAAGTACAGAGATAGTAAAAAGATCAGTGGTTGCCAGGACAAGGTGTAAGGGAAGGATGAATAGGCAGATCACAGAGGACTTCCAGGGCAGTGAAACTACTCAGTATGGTGCTATAATAGTAGATATATGTCATTATAAATTTCTTCAAACCCATAGAAAGTATAACACCAAGAGCAAACAAAATATTAACTATGGACTCTGGCTAATTAATAATAATGTATAATTCAGCTTCATCAACTGTAACAAAAGTACCACACTGGTCAGGCATGTTGACAATATCGGAGGCTATGCATGTGTGGGGTAGAAGGGATATATGAGAAATCTCTATCTGCCTCTCAATTTTACTGTGCACCTAAAACTGTGCTAAAAAGTAGTCTATTAACTTTTTCTAAACGTATGTTTCTTCTAAATTTTTGCCTTTTGTCTCTCTTTCTGAGTCCATGCCACTTAATTTCATTCTCTCCTTGGATACTTATTATTTTCTATTTTGATGTATAGCCATTTACATTATGTTATACTATTTTAAGATATTCTGAAATCTCTTAGTATAATATATGTCTTCATTATCTCTATACTTAGTATGGTCCTAATACACCATTTCTGGCATTCTAGAAATGTGTATTTAATGAATAAATGAAATCATATTTAGCTTTGCCATCTATTTCCATTTGTTATGTTACTTTGATAATATCCTAGGTGGATTATCAAAATTTTCTAACTGAAAAAAAAAATTTCTGTTGATAGTAAAAACAAGGGTGAAACTTTTACTTGAAAAACGACCAATTGTATTCTGAATATCTAAGTTTTAATATATATTCTGAATATCTAAGTTGTAGACACAGGTTATTAGGTACCCTTGAACTTTCTTTTGAAGTATCAAAAAGCCCTCAAGTACACACACATCTGTGCACATACAGATAACAAATATGTATATACAACATTCACAATAGCATTATGGTATACACACAATATACAATAGCAAAAATCGTGATTTGCTGATCTTTTTAAGTAATTGAAGAGTGGATAGTGGATTGAATGGTAGCCCCAAAAAGATATGGCCATTTACAGATCCTGTGAATATTATCTTATTTCAAAACAGAGTCTTTGCAGATGTAATCAGTTAGGGATCTCAAGATGAGATCATCCTGGATGATCTCAGCCCTAAAACCAATGACAACTGTCTTTATAAGAGACAAAAGTGGAGGAGAAACAGTCACAAAGAAGAGGTGATATAAGACGGAGCTGAGACTAGTCTGACGTGGCTGAGAACCACCAGAAGCAAGAAGCCAGGCACGATGCTTCCCCTTGAGCCTCTAGAGAGAATGAAACCCTGCTGACATCTTGATTTGGCCTTCTAGCCTCTAGAAGTGAGGGAATTAATTTCTGTTGTGTGAAGCCACCAAGTTTGTGATAATTTGTCATGGCAGCTATAGGAAACTAATATAGATGGATTGCATAGAAAAATAATTCCCTGCTAATTCAAACACAGGGCTTTGAAATAGAGCAATACCAGAAATAAAGGAGGAATTATGAAAAGGTATCCAAATTCCCTTTCATGATTATCATCTACCTATTATGTGAGACCATTCAGTCACATCAAAATATATTCAGTAAATTATTTAAAAAATTCAATGATTGAAGGTATCTTATAAAACGTCCAGGAAAAACTAAGTTAAGCAGAGGGGATAAAAATCACATCCACTTTAGGTTTTTTTATGGCAACTTTGTATGCCAGAAAACAATAAAATAATGTTCTGTAGCACTTTGGGGGAATATGGTTTTAACTAAACCATTCTATTCCCACTCATTTATTAAACGAATATTATTGAGAGACTACTATATGCTAAGGACTGTCAGAGTCACTGAGGGTGCAGCAGTAAGCAAAACAGAAAACAATGTTTCTCCCATGAGACAATAAAGACAATAAACGTATATCTATGTATCATATAGTGAAAAGTATCATGAGAAGAAACAAAACAGAGTAAGATGAAAATGGAATATGGAGATGGGAGATCTAGTTTTTATAGATGGCTCAGGAGGTCCTCTCTGAAAAGGTAATCTTTGATCAAAGCCTTGAAGAAAGTCAAGGAGTGAACCAAAATGAGATCTAATGCAGAGCATCCCAGACATAGGAGTTATAAGTTACAAGTTACAAGTCCTACATAACACATCTTCTTGTATTTCAATGGCTGGATGGATTGTGTCCCAAATAAAATCGGGATCTGTTATTGAGGAGAATGGAGAGAGGTGATATTAAAATAGGCAAATAATTGTCTCTTCAATAGATATACTGAATTTGAGGTAACTTTTCTGGTAGTTTTTAATTTTATTTTTTACCAAATTTTTACTTAAAAGAAATTTCAAATCTTCAAAAGAATAGTACAATGAGCACTCACATAACATTCTTCTAGACTTTCTAGTTGTTAATATGTTGAGAAATTTGCTCTCCACCCCCACCATATATAGATATATCACCTCTGAGAGATAAAAACAGAGGGAGCAAGAAGCAAAAGAAGGCAGGGTGAGACTTGAGACTCCAGCAAAGAAGAAAAAGGGGATTGGGGAAGGACGTCTCAGAGGGGCAGCACATTTCTAAGAAAGTTTTGACCAGCCAGTGGAAAGTCCTTGAGCCAAATCTGCCTATTAAAGGCATCTACCCCTTGTAGGAATGGGCTTATGCCTTGACTGTGTGCAGTTGCTGGCTGGGAGAAGCCTACAGGAAGTGTGTTCTTAGCTTGAACATAGGACTGGATCCAGAAGAGCAGCTACTGGAGCAGTCGATTATGCTCCCCACAAACAGGAGGTCCAAGCAGCACATTTTCATAGTTGCCACAATATCTACTATTTCATTATGTATCACCTAAGAACAGGAATATTCTACTATATAACCACAATGCTGTTATTATACCCTGAAATTTCACGCTGACACAATCACATTATCTGACATATTCTGAGATATCTTTTAAACATTCAAGTGGAGATTACCAGAGGCAGTTAGCTATAAGCTTCTAGAGTTCAGTAGGGAGTAAAAAGGTAGAGACTACTTAGCCAAGACCTTAGTAGTATCTAGAAGTAACAGGAGGAAATCATCAGATATTCAAAGGCTCAAATTACACACACATGGCGGGGTCTTACAGAAAGATATGCTCTAGAAGAAATGAATAGAAAATAAAAAGACAGAAATGGAGAAATTGTAGTATAACAGAACTCCAGAGAACATTACTGCCAGCAAAACAGGTAGTTTTTCTTTTTTTTCAAACAAGGGTAAAGAATATAACAACATTAAATTGAGAGGGTAAAAATTATTCTTGAAAGAAAAGATTTTAATAAGAATAAAAAATGTATTAATAAAAATCCATGTATGTAATTTCAGATCATATTAGAATAAAATAAGAGAGTAGAAAATATTAAGGAGTGGGAAATAAAGTATATTAAAGTCTTTGCTTTCAATCAGAGGAGTTCGAAGTTCTAATATTGGTTCTTGGATTTAAATATATAAACTATCTTTCCGCAACTGCGCCTACTAATTTAAGGCCTCTATCTCCTTGAAAAGTCTACTCCAATAATTTCTAGAAACTATGTCACACGTGCTAACAAATACTTCCTTTTATTTGCTCTAGGATAGTTCAACAGCCCCTGCTTCGGCTCTGCTCATTACTGTGTATCATTTGCACAGCCCTTCAAGCTCCCCTTCCCCTTTCTCTTTTAGTATACCCACTATGACATTCAAGGTGATTATCACCAGGGGTCCCTGTACATCCATGAATCGAAAATCTGACTAGGCTCTTTGAATTCCTCTGGTCTTTGAATTCCAGTGCTGTGCTATGCTTCATGTCAAAGCAGAAAAAATTCCCTCTCCCCAATTATGTGCCATATTTGGACACTTGAGAACCAGGCATGCTGCTGTTAAAAGAGTTACTGATTCTCTGCCAAAGATTTCAGAATGGAGACTTTGAAAAAGAGTCTGAGACCAGACTGAGTCTGGGGTAGGATAGCAGTTTTCCCCTTTACAAACCAATGATCCTTGTGCTCCTTTTGTCCACAGAATTCCTCATGCCAACTATCTAAAGCACAGTCTCTCCTGAAAGGAACATCAGAAATGGCTGCACATCAGTAGTAATCACAGCTTGGCCAGAAGCTAGGACTCCCACCTCCCTCATAATAAACAGAGATAAAAGGTTCAATAATGTTTTACAAAAATGTAAAGATGACCACAGAACCAATAATAAGGTATAAATTGCTTAAATCTCTGAGGGAAAGGAAAATAAAGAAAGCTTAGTCTATAGACAAAAAACATAGGAAACAGAAAGGAAGTATAAAAAAAGCAGTAAAGTAGAAAAAATATGGAAACCAGAAAGTAGTAAAACATAATAATAATTATGATAATAAATGTGATTGTGTTTAAGACCAGATTAAGAGACTAAGATTTTACAGAGATTTTTTTTAAGTAAGGAAAGATTTAACAGATAAACATAACAAGAAAACAATAAAAGAGGAAATGGTAAAAGTTTAAAAATATAGATACTGCTTCAAGTAATAACTAGTAGTGAACAAAACAGATAAAGTACCTGCACTCATTAATTTACATACAGTGGGGCAAGACAATTAACATTTCACAAATAAATAAATTGTTTGTCTGAGAGTGACAAGGAACGTGTAGAGGAATAGAGAGTAAGGAAAGCAGAAAAAGCTGCTATTTGACCTAGCATAATCAAGGAAGCCATAACTGATGAAGTGATATTCGAATGTGGAAGGAAGTGAGGAGGATAGCCATGTAGGTGAGTGGGGGAAGAATGTTCCAGGCAAATGAAGCAGCAAGTGCAAAGGCCTGAAGTTGAGCATGCTTGGAGTGTTCAGGGAACAGCAAGGAGGCCCTTGTGAGTGGAATGGAGTGAGCCAGGAGGAGAGCAGTAGGAGTTCATGTCAGAGCATTTGCAGGCCTTTTAGATGATTGTATTTTGACTTTTATTGCAAATGATCTGGGGAGCCACTAGAACGGTTTGAGCATAGAAGCACCATGAATTGAATTTTTAAGAAATGACTTTTGTTGCTTTCTTAAAAATTGAATGAATGATTGAGACGAGTAAGAACGGAAAAAGGAAGATGGGTTAGAGATTTACTCTGATAGTCTAAATGAGAGATAAGAGAAGTGTGGATCAGGATGGTAGTAGTACACACAGAGAGAAATGTTCCAATTCTGGACCTATATGCAAGGGAGAGGTGACAGAATTTCCTGAATGGGTGGATGCCTTTTCCACCTGCTGATTTGCTTGTTTGTTTTCCTTATAGAATTCCAAGTTCCCTGATGACAGAACAAAATACATTATTCAGCTTAGATCATTCACAGTAACATAACATTTGTCCTATAACAAGAAATCAATATTTTTAAACTAAGTTTAATTTCTATAAACAGATATTTTAAAATGGGCACTGTGGAATGGTAACAGAAGCAGAACAATGTAAAATGCACTTAACATTATCAAGAAATTATCAGTACATTACTTGACGTAAGTTCACGAACAGAATAACAATCTAAAGTATAATTGGAAGGAAGGGTAAGATTAGTATGCTATACCAAATGCGTTTATGTGTCATTCATTACTATAATTTTTTCATACAAAACTCCATATATTTTATACCTTAAATTGGAATGCTATTAGACTCATATCATAATGTCAAACTATAAATTTTAGAAAAAAGGCACAATACATTTGGTACTATGTAATCAAAGTTGTAAAATAACCAGGATAGATCGTTATGTATGGTTAGAACATTTCAAGTAAAAAATTCAAAGGATTTTTAATATATGGTTAATACAGATGCTACAAATAATTAGCACAACAGATCAATTATAAAATCGTTACTTTTGATGTACTCAATGATTCATTAATTCAAAAATTTTACAGTAGGTTTTGATGAGGCTGAAGCTTATAGAATACGTCATTCTACTACCACACAGCAAATGACCATTGAAAAAGATGTGCTTCAATGCCTCCAATAAGGGCCTAATATTCAAAATATACAAAGAACTCATACAACTCAATAACAATAAAAAAATGGGCAGAGGACTTGAACAGACACTTCTCCCAAGAAAACATACAAATGGCCAACAAATATATGAAAAGATGCGCAACATCGATAGCTATTAGAGAAATGCAAATCAAAACCACAATGAGATACCATCTCATACCTGTTAGAATAGCTATAATCAACAGGACAAGTAATAACAAATGTTGGAGAGAATGCAGAGAAAAAGGAACCCTCATACACTGCTGGTGGGACTGCAAATTGGTACAGTCACTATGGAAAACAGTATGGAGGTTCCTTAAAAAAATAAGAATTGATCTACTATATGATCCAGCAATCCCTCTACTGGGTATTTACCCCAAAGACTTGAAAATCCATAACCAAGAAATTTGCACACCAATGTTCATAGCAGCATTATTCACAGTGGCCAGGACATGGAAACAACTGAAGTGTCCTACAATAGATGATTGGCTAAAGAATTGTGGTATATATATACAATGGAATATTACTCAGCCATAAGAAGAGATGAAATACTGCTATTTGTGACAAGATGGATGGACCTCAAGATAATCATGCTAAGTGAAATAAGCCAGACAGAAAAAGTTGAAAATCACATGATATCATTTATATGTGAGATATAAACCTAAAAGCAACAAATGAACAGGACAAACAAACAGAGACTCATGGACATGGACTATAGACTAGTGGTTACCAGAGGACTACGGACTAATGGTTACTAGTAGGGTTGGGGAGGTGAACAGGATAAAGGGGGTCATATATAGGGGTTGGGAGAGAGTAAAGTAGGTAAAGGGGATCATACATATATGGTAGCTGAAGGAAACTGGACTTTAGGCGGTAAACACACAATAGAATATACAGATGTCAAATGATAATGCATACCTGAAAATTATATAATTGTATTAACCAATGTTACCCCAATAAACTTAATTTAAAAAAAGGTTGTGCTTCTTGTTATGAAATCTAATACATCATATGTATTATAAGGCATTCTAAATGTAAAATAAAATGTACCAATCTTTAGTCCCCTGCCATCAAGCAGTTGAAAGAACTGATTACAATTGATGTCACCTAAATCTATATATCATTCTAACTTTACACATTCTTTTCCATTTTCTTGGAAAGGCATCTTGAGCATTTTTAGTAATAACACTAAAAAATTAAGATAATTTGATGTACACTAAAACACCAAGTGTAATACAGTACACTACTATAAACATAAGTTTTTTGGAATTTGCTTGCATTCAAAGAAGGCATAACCCTCAACATTCTTCATACAGAACTTAAAGAGCTTCCAATTAACTCCTGTGAAAGTTAAATTTTGTGGATTTTTTTTAGTTACATTAAATGTAATGACATGTATGGTTTACATTAAAGACAATTTATCAGAGATCAGTTAATTTCTTGAACATTAACAAATTCAACTTCACAATAGTCTTGAAATTTAAGAATATGGGGCTCTCCTGTGACCACTCTTTTATAACTGATTACCACTATTTTAGAAACTATAGTTTCCTTAATATAACTTGGAATTGTTTAGGATGAGGTATGAAATGTACATTACATGGTGAAATGTATTGTGTGACTAAAATGAGAAGAGGCTGGAAAAATAAATAAATCACGTTTCTAGTGATTGTCTTATGCTAACATCTAAGACTTTCTCTGTGTTTAAAACAATTGTAAATTTAAGCTATATATTTATCCACTTGTTATTTATATGCATTTTAGAAGAGACTGTTATTCCTTTCTCTGCTCTTATAATCCCTGACACATGGTAAACATTTAATAAATGTTTAAATAAATGGTTACTATATAAATGACATAATAAACAGATGAATGAGTTAACTGACTAATCAATTCATCAAGGTGGCATTGTTAATCTGACATCACTGTTATAACAACTGTATTGAATTATTTTTCTAGCCTTAATGACTGTCTTTTCCTGAATTATCTACATTTCCTTATCTGACTTACTCAGAACTCATTACCTATATTCGAGAAACAGGGAATTGAGATTTAATGTGATCAAGGAAAAGTAGAAAGTAGAAAATTATGTGGCCTACTTTTATTGAGTCAAAGTGAGATAATATTTAGTAGGGATCTGGAATAGCCTAAATACTCAGCAACCCATATACTAGATGAATCTACCACCTCCTCCTTATGCCTACCTTGGGCTTCTTCACATGGTAATGGCAATGTTCCAGAGGGCAAGTCTCAATAAACAAGTATTTATAAAACCTCTGCTTGTATAATGTTTGCTGATTTCCTTTTGGCCAAATTTAGTCACTTGTCTGAGCCTGGAGTTAGGGTAAGGGCAGACTACATAAGGATATGGATTTCTAGTAGGCATGGTTCATTGGGGAGGGGTAGAATTAATATACTAGTATACCAGAGAGTAACATAATAGACTTTATATTCTGGAACAGTTGCCCCACATGCAAAGTAGAGAACTAATTAGATGTTAGATAAAATTTGTGGAGGCTTATCCAAAGCATATTTCAGCCATCAAGGGAGAGATGTTAGAAGCTTAAACTAAGAGGATGGCAATAGGGTAGAGATTAGTGGGTAAATTTGAAAGCTATTTATGAGTCAAAGTCAAAGGCCTCGGTATGTTTT
>NW_011888896.1:650017-661911 GCF_000151845.1 Pteropus vampyrus
ACTACTATAAACATAAGTTTTTTGGAATTTGCTTGCATTCAAAGAAGGCATAACCCTCAACATTCTTCATACAGAACTTAAAGAGCTTCCAATTAACTCCTGTGAAAGTTAAATTTTGTGGATTTTTTTTAGTTACATTAAATGTAATGACATGTATGGTTTACATTAAAGACAATTTATCAGAGATCAGTTAATTTCTTGAACATTAACAAATTCAACTTCACAATAGTCTTGAAATTTAAGAATATGGGGCTCTCCTGTGACCACTCTTTTATAACTGATTACCACTATTTTAGAAACTATAGTTTCCTTAATATAACTTGGAATTGTTTAGGATGAGGTATGAAATGTACATTACATGGTGAAATGTATTGTGTGACTAAAATGAGAAGAGGCTGGAAAAATAAATAAATCACGTTTCTAGTGATTGTCTTATGCTAACATCTAAGACTTTCTCTGTGTTTAAAACAATTGTAAATTTAAGCTATATATTTATCCACTTGTTATTTATATGCATTTTAGAAGAGACTGTTATTCCTTTCTCTGCTCTTATAATCCCTGACACATGGTAAACATTTAATAAATGTTTAAATAAATGGTTACTATATAAATGACATAATAAACAGATGAATGAGTTAACTGACTAATCAATTCATCAAGGTGGCATTGTTAATCTGACATCACTGTTATAACAACTGTATTGAATTATTTTTCTAGCCTTAATGACTGTCTTTTCCTGAATTATCTACATTTCCTTATCTGACTTACTCAGAACTCATTACCTATATTCGAGAAACAGGGAATTGAGATTTAATGTGATCAAGGAAAAGTAGAAAGTAGAAAATTATGTGGCCTACTTTTATTGAGTCAAAGTGAGATAATATTTAGTAGGGATCTGGAATAGCCTAAATACTCAGCAACCCATATACTAGATGAATCTACCACCTCCTCCTTATGCCTACCTTGGGCTTCTTCACATGGTAATGGCAATGTTCCAGAGGGCAAGTCTCAATAAACAAGTATTTATAAAACCTCTGCTTGTATAATGTTTGCTGATTTCCTTTTGGCCAAATTTAGTCACTTGTCTGAGCCTGGAGTTAGGGTAAGGGCAGACTACATAAGGATATGGATTTCTAGTAGGCATGGTTCATTGGGGAGGGGTAGAATTAATATACTAGTATACCAGAGAGTAACATAATAGACTTTATATTCTGGAACAGTTGCCCCACATGCAAAGTAGAGAACTAATTAGATGTTAGATAAAATTTGTGGAGGCTTATCCAAAGCATATTTCAGCCATCAAGGGAGAGATGTTAGAAGCTTAAACTAAGAGGATGGCAATAGGGTAGAGATTAGTGGGTAAATTTGAAAGCTATTTATGAGTCAAAGTCAAAGGCCTCGGTATGTTTTTATATGGATGTGAGAGAGAAGGAATTATGCAAGATGACTACAATTTCTAGTATGTGTGCCTTGATAATTGGTGGTATCATTTCTGAGGTGAGAAACACTGGATGAGAATAATGCTATGATCACAAGTTCGGTACTATATATTTTGAGTTGGAGACCACTTTTAACTATCCAAATGAGAATGCCAAGTAGGTAATTGGATATTTAGATCTAGAGCATAGAGGGGAGGTCTGTGTCAATGACAAAAAAAACTAAAGATCATAATTAAAGTCATGAGGTCACCTTGAAAAAACCATTGCAATGCAATAATCAAAGTAAAAATTCAGATTGATAAGTATTGCATTGGGACCGAGAGGCGAAATAGAGATAGCTCAGTGTCTCCAATTTTTGCCAGAAGTTTGCCTGTGTTGGGTATAGGCCTACTAGGATATCTAGAAGGAAAAGTGGAATCAGTGACCTTATTTTTCTTTAGTTTATTAATTCTCTAAGGACTAGAAAAAATCGAACATTAAAAACAATTATATGGGCAGAAACTTGAAGAGAGAAAGATGTTGAAGCACCATTCTCCTTGACTCATCTACCTGCCTTATTGTTGAATCTAGTAAATTAATCTTAGTCACCTGCCATCAATTGATGGAGTACATTCAGGAGATATTTGGAAACAGCTCTCTAACTTACCTAATTCCCTCAGCCTGAAGTTCCCTTTCTCTGTGTTTCTATGTGTCTAAATTCTACCTACGCTTCAAGAGTAGATTCAAATATATCTTCTCTATTTCTTCATTTTTCATGTCCACTCTTCCCTAGGATTAAATGTTAATATCACTCCACTTTATTTGTATTCCTTCTGTTCTCCTCTTCTTCCTTTTGCATGTCCTTTCTTTACATACCCTACTATCTTCTTGAGAACAGTGACTGTTTCTTACTCATTTTTCTACTTCCTCAATGTAAGATACATAACAGGCAATCAGGAAAGGTTTAGTGAGTAGATGTATTGGCAGAATTTCAGGCAACAGTCACAATTCTTTAAGGTTATTATTTCTAGACAAGAGGTGTGCATATGAGTGTGTGTGTGTGTGTGTGTGTGTGTGTGTGTGTGTGTGTGTGTGGTGAGGGGAGATCTTTCTTCAATGCATACAATTTGTTACCTATCTGATCTATACATTAGACACCTTTTTGTAGTTTTTGCACTATAAGAATTTCTAACTGAGGGTTGTCTTGGGTTTGATACCTACAAGAACCAACAAGTTTTACCACAGTTATTATCCTCCCTTTTAGATAACAGGATTTTATCTCAGGGTATCCACACTTAGTTGCATCCCAAATGGTTTATAATAATGATAATTAGCATTTAAATAGAATCGTACCTGTTTAGGGACCTTACAGCCATATTTATTATTTAATGGAACAGTAACATTATTACCTTTTATTGAAAAATCTTCAAATATAAAAAACTTTGGTACATAGATATCATAAATGCTTAGGAACTGATAAAGTTAGTGATGCTATGCGTTTTGCCAGTAACTTCAATTTTATGGCATAAAACTGAAATGTGGAAGACCATTAGTACTTTTCTAGCCCTGAAACTTAGCATGCAATGTATGCTCTAAAGTGCAGCTATGTAAAAAAGACAAATTCCTTCCACAATAACCTACCATTCGTCAAGGAGAGAAACCTTTTCAACAATCTCTTTCTTAACCCCCACAGGACATGAGTGAACACTGAAGGAAATCAGTCTGTTTGAAACTCTTGGTGAGATCATTCAAAGCCAGTCTCAGGCTGTGATCACTCATAAGACACTGCTGATTTTGAAAGCACCATAAGAACATAGTTAGGCCTTCAAAGAATAAATCTCAATTCAAGATCCCTATTGACTTCTGACAGTTAGCTCATCATCTTGGCTATTATGCTACTGTATCTTGGAAGAAATGCTAGGGTTTTTTTTTTTTTCTTTTCATTCTCATCTTAGATGTCAAGTTTATTTCTGGTCTTCTATGGCTTAATTTTGTAGCTGGTGAGCTCTTAAGAGAAATGCAGGACAAGGTCTGACACTAGGTTGATAAAAAAAAACCCTGTAGTATAACTTGAGAAAAATGGTGAAATTCAGATAAAAATACAAATTTCTTTTCCTGTTAGAACTTAAATATACCTTTCTATTTCTTAAAAGATACAACATTGATTTTCACATGAAATTTTGGAGATTCAAATATTGAGGGAGCCTGGAGTGTTGGAAAGATCACTAGATTAAGAATTAGAGTTAGGAAACATGAGTTTTATTAATCTCCATGTACCATTAACTAGCTGTATGGTTTTTGGGAAATGAATATAACTTCTCTGAGAAGTTTAAATTCTACATTTTTAAAATAAAGAATTAGGAGTTAATATTTACTTAAATTTAATATTTTGAGGTGAAATTCTATAAGTGGAAATATACAATTAAAAAGTAGAAACTGCCTTTACTGATATGATTAGGAGCCTGGGTCCTCTAATATATTTTATCAGAACCGATTCATCATGTAGAATCACATTACTATATCCATCAAGCAAGAATTGTTTTAAACAAAATTGCTCTTTCTCTTGTGCTTTAAACCACTCCTACTCAAATATCTTTTTGCCTAGGCATCTTTAGTGGAAGTCAAAGGTTGAGGTATTTCCATAGAACCTATTTCTTAGAAGATCTAGGAATAACCACTGAATCAGTCAGAATGTTGGTACATCTTCACTCACTGGCTTTCACAGTCAAAGACTGTCTAAGTACCAATTATAAAATTTAAAAAAAAAAAATTGCATTCAAACTTGGGAATACACGAATGCAATCAGAAATATAAAATAAAATAGTTTATATTTCACAGAATATAGAATTTAAAGTGTATTCATGTAACTTCAAGCAAAACCAAAGCACTACAGAACTCTTCCTCATATTTAAAAATAATAAGAAAGTGGCAACAAGGATTAGAGCAAAGACCACAGCACTTTGAGAAAGGAGATTTAAGTGGCTCCTTATCATGATGGTTAGGAGCTTGAGATCTATCCTTAGCAGACTTGGGTTTGAACATTGGCTCCTGAACTTTCTGGTTACGTGACCTTGGACAAGCAACATAACCTCTCTTCGCCTCAATTTCCTTATGCAAATTTATGATAAATGTGTCTTTTCTTACTATCTTACATGCTGTTGAGAAGATCAGATGAGTAATGGATGGAAAAGTATTTATAAATCGTGAACTGTTATGCCAGTGTAATTTTATTTGATGGAACAGTAGCTAATTCTGGTACTAAGAAGACCCTTTGTTCTTCTGGCTATATGGAGGCATTAGATGAGTGTCATCTTTCTTAAAGTCTTCTATATTTATATATAATGAAAAGAGAGATTTTTCTAATTAAGGGTATGTATAATGAGTTGAAATAGGTTTTCTACAAAAAGTATCATACCACAAAATGTCTTATACAGACCTGGGTTATGAAACTGTCAAGTTCACATCAAACTGTAATCTCAACCTGAAGAACTTCAAAAATATAACACCATGTTGCATTTGGATTTGAAGCAGGGACTTTTGAATTGTCTATCAAGACACACTAAATAAAGAAGGATTTAACATTCTAGGCCTATGACTTGTGACTAACTTGAGTTAACTTGATTAATAGAGAACACAAAATTAGGGTGTCTATCTTTTCTGAACTTGATTTGTGGGAGGATAAAACGTGTCACGGAGATGTAGATTGCCTAGGGAGAATGAATGACTGGGAAAATAGGAATGCAAACCTGATACAAGCAAGAAAGAATGGAGAAAAGGAAACTAATATTTGTTACATATCTGCTACACACCTGGCCATGTAGAAGGCATTTAGAAACATTTCCTCATTTATTCTTCACAGAATCACTGAGCAGATGGCAATATTAATTTCTGTTTTTATAGAAGAAAGTGAGAGTGAATAAAATAGGATACTTGATCTAGTCCATAGGCTATAAAGTGGCACAGGTAAATGAGTTTCAATGATTGCTAAGCTCCTTTCTAAAACCATAAGAAGAGATAGCCGTACTTGAAAATCGTCATCAACTTGGCACTCAAAGCCCTACCCACATACCTGCAGAACTTTGGTAGGAAACAAGGTTGACTGGTTGTTTTGAGGTTTAAGGCTCTCATATCTAGCCACTATATATGCGGTGAAGTTGAGAGAAAAAACATCTTGTTCTTCAAGTGGTGGAGTAGGTTTTCTAGGAATCTGGAGATTTCTTCTAGAAGGATGGTTATTGTATTGTTGTATTGACCATGGGGTTAGTACTGCTCTGCCAGTACAAGCAGTGACTGAAGCAGAGAGCAAAATAGTTCTCTTCATGAGTGAGATCAAGGAAGATGAGTGGTATTATGGTACCAAGAGAAAGAAACTTGGTGATAATCATGGGCACACACCTGCAGGGCTTGCAAAAAAAGTAGGTGGCTGTTATAATGCTCAAGTTATAAAGTTCTACCTTTCATCATAAGTAGTGCCTCCTTACATTAGCTTACAGCAGATGCAGAGAAGCCAAAAGCCCCAACAACTTCTCTGGCTAGGACATAGGAAGAGGTTCTATTTTGTACCATCCTGTACAATTCATCATGTAGAAGAGAGATAGAGGTTAGAGACCAGGTAGCTGTCAATATTCTAATAAACATTTTGCTAAATTCTTCTAAATTGTCAAAAATCGTGGTGTGTGCTTTTTTTTTTTAACACTAAAAGAAGATAACACATGATGATCTAAGTATCTCAAAATTAAGAAAGTATATAAGTCTGAAGAAAAAGACATAAGGATCCAAGCCTAAACTCTATTCCAATATGTATTTTTAGAACAAGAAGACAAAACTTGTGATTGTGCCAAATGCAAAAATGCAAATCTTTAATCATAAGACCTAAAAAAAATAGTTCCCTGAACAAAATTTTAGTAAAACAATACTAATTTAATTTCCTATTGACATCTGCCATCACATTTCCTTTTCACATTATGTATCAACATCACATTTATGTGTATCTGATATGGCAAAAATCCCTGCTGGAAGGCAAAACAGCATAATAACTGCAATAAAGGATATTATTCAATTACATCTTCCAAGGAGTTCTGAGCTAATAGCATACTTAGAAGCCCCTGGCAGACTTTCTAGTGTATATTAACCACATCATCAATAGCTGAATTATTTTTCATGCAATATTGACTTGCAGGAGGGAGAGGATGGCAAAAATGTGAGCAAAATAATCTTCACTGATTCTCCCATTAACTTAGGTTTTCGTTGAACACCATACCTTCAAATAGACATACTAATCCTGTGTGTTCATTAGCTTAAAAAGAGCTCAAATCAACAACTGATTTATTGTAAACAGCTTTGACACAAATGTATTTTCACTGATACTAAAGACCCTAACATTGACAAATGAAGTGACAGAAGAGGAAGAGAAAGAAAGAAGCAAAAAGCAAATCTTTAAGCAGTTAGCCTGATGTGGGCTATTTATGGAGGTTCTTTGTGTTAACTAGGGGACAGCAGAGGAATTCGTCAATGACAGTGGTAAATGGCATAGGCCTTTCACACTGGACTATGATTTCTGTTTACCTGAGTAAATAGATACTAATAGTGGTAGGCAGAATGGCCACTCAAGATGTCTACACTCTAATCCCTGAAACTCTGAATATGTTACCATATGTGACAAAAAGAACTTTGCAGATGTAATTAGGGTTAAGAACTTAAAATAGAGAGATTATCCTGAACTATCTCAGAGGGCTCCATTTAATCACCTGAGCCCTTAAAATCATAGAACTTTCTCAGCCTGGAGGCACAAGAGAAGTGGCAGAAGTCAGAAAGAGATTCCCAACGTGAGAAGGATTCAACATGCCTTTCTGGTTCTGAGGTGTAGTAGACAATATGCAAGGACTGAAGAGACATCTTTAAGGGCTAAAGGAAGCCCCCAACTGATAGGCAGCAAGGATACAGGGACTTCAGTCCTACAACCACAGGAATCAAATCTGTCAATGACCCGAATGACTTTGGAAGTGGAATTTTCCTCAAAGCCTCCCAATAAGAGCCTGGCTGACTGACACCTTGTATTTTGGTTTCATTGCCAAAAAAGTAGACAAGCCAACCCAGATTTTCATCTATAGAGCTGTGAGGTAATAAGTTTGTATTGTTTTTAGGCTAAATTTATTGTATCTTGTTATAGCAGCAACTACTTAGCAGAAACAAATACATGAATATAACTAAATGTGAAGATGTACATATAAGCAAAAGGTCAATGTTCAGATGTAAAAATTTCAGACAGCACTCAACTGATTTTTTGAAAATCATGAGGGAATAATACTACCTCAGTTGGCTTATTCTAATATTACTCAAAGGTGTTTACACAGTAGTTGATCATAAGAAATCATTTTCTTTCCTTCCTTTCTTAGAAAATTTCTTCTTTAATGCACGTTCTTTTGTCTAACTAGCCTCTCCAACTTTTCATCCTGGTGTGCCATTTGGTTCTGCCATAAAATAGTGAAATAATCCTTGGCACCTTTCTATGTCATAAAGTTGTATAAGTGCTATTTCATAAACAGTTTCTAAATATCTCTTTAGTTCTTTTCAGACCAGTTTTCACTGCTTTGGTTTATTTTCTTATTATTATTCACTTATATCATTGCTTATTTTCCAAAGAATGGTATTATTCAGCATTTTCCAATTCTAAAAATGTAAAGGAGATCAGACCATTTACCTGCTTAAAATCCTTCAGTGACTCTCCACAGCTCCACACTCATTTGCTTGGCCTTAACGACCCTGTATATTTTGACTCTTGTTTAATCCTTCGGCCTCATGTTCTTCTTAGATTCCTATCTATTACCCTTTGATCTACCACACGGAGATTCTTAATTTCTTCACAGTTACTTGTATATGTTCCATCTTCTCTGGCTGCCTTATCTTTAATTCATCTACTGGATCAATAAATACTCTAATGGGTACTTTAGGGCCAAATTTAGGTACCTTCTCTTTCTAGAAGCCTTCTCTGTTCCCATGTAGTCAGGGCTAGAGCTCTCATCTCTATTTTTGTAGAACTCAATGCTTAACACTATCATAAAACTTATTGTATTGTATTGATATTTGCAGCTTACTCAGTGATCTCTCCTTAAACTATAAGCTTTTTAATAATAAAGAATACATTTTTGTCTCATTTTGTATAGACAATGTCTGTCACATACTAGCCATTAAATAATATGTGATGAATGATGGAATGAATAAATGAACCAATCAATCATTTAATCAAATCAATCAATCAAATCAATTAACAGAGTTCTGGTTGCTCTTCTAGGTCTAGAAAAAAAGAGTAAAAACCAGTTTAGTTAGCAAGGGAATAGTGGTGAATAAATACAGACAAGAATTATAGCCATGATCATAGGAGATTCATATAGGGATGAACCATAGGGAACTGAACTTAGGAAAAATAAATCCAAAGTCTGGGGGATCAGCAAAGAATGGTTCCCAAACAGGCAGGGTCAGTCTCACCTGGGAACTTGTTAATAATGCAAATTTTGGCCCTAACCCAGATTTACTGCTAACTCTGGGAATGGAGTCCAGAAATCAGGGCCCTAGTAAGCCCTCCAGATGGTAGTGCAAGAACCGCAGCCAGAGGCCAAGAGAATCAGAATTGGATTTTAACAAGTAGTGCCAAATATATAAAAGATCAAGTTGCTGGGAAGAAGGGGCAAAGTGAAAAGACACTGAATATGAAAAGTTAAGCTATTGATCCTAATGGAATTGAACAGGCGTAGAGAGATAGAGCGATAGTTATAGAGAAACAAAAGTAAATAAGACTGCAATATTGAACCAGTATTTCCTAAGGTGGTAGGTCTCAATAGGCTAGGGGATAATGGGAAGTGTGGATTCTGAGACAATTTTTGGGTGACAGGAGAGATAGAAGAATTCACATTTAATAAATTCTTCCCAAGTGATTCAGATATGTATTACCTTATGTTCCTAGGTGAAATGCTTATCTTATTATAATCCTTATCCAAACATCTTGGTTTAGAGCCTCCACTGAAGTTTAAGCATAGGGAAGATGTTGCCAATATAGCTCATATAGTAGGATACTGGGATGGGGGTCAAGTTCTTACCTGACACACGTTCCTAAGTATATAACACATAAATAAGACAAGAAGTTTCAGTTCCATGCTCAAATGACAGTAATGAGAACAAAATGCTGGGAAAATGAAGCACAAGAAGTAAAACTTTAGAAAGAAATACTGTTTATTCTTCATTATCTTTGGTAATGTGATGACTTCAGCTATGCCTATCATCTATGTTCTTTATTAACTGTGTATGAGAATTCTTAACAAGGAACACAATTTCCATGTGGTTGTTTCCATTCACACAAGAATGGAAACCTGGTAGATTATTTATGAATTTCCCCAAATCTAAATATTTAGCATTGTATAAACAATGCCATTAATTTATTTTCATTTTTCATGTAGATGTTTGGTAGTTATAGCTAGTACAATATACCTTTTCCATTCTGATAACTGGCAATTCAAAACAATAGTTTTGAATCTATTGATCAAATGTCTATTGAATACCACTATATGTTCAGCAATACCTAATTAAATTAGCAATGAGATATCCAAAGTTTGGCAGTGATACAGAAGATGAAAGAAATAAATGTTACTTCAGAACCAAGAAAATTCAGAACAAAATATAATCTATATGGAATTGAATCTGAAAGTTAATGTCGACAAGTTAAAATCTGTTAAAAGAGGATGTGCCTTGAGAGTACCACTTTGGGTAATAGCAGGTCAAACCTTATTCTGAGAAGAGCTATACAAAATATTTTTAAAACCTATTTAAAGGCACAAAACAGCTAAAAAACAATGCAGAATTGAGGGTCTAACATCAGGCAAAGGAATCCCAGAGATGTAAGCCTGAAACTGGGGAGTCAATTTTCCCCTTTGGATATCTTCTTGTTCCATTCCTAAACAAATAATCAACAGAAGTGCATGCATATGACCACCGCAAGACATGTAAAGAATGTTGAAGGCACCCTGCTTTTACTACAGAAATAGTCCAAATATCCATCAATGGTAGAACAAAATACATAATAAATAAATAAATAAATAAATAGATAGATAGATAAATAAATAAATATATTTGTAGAGTGGAATACTATAGAGTGTTTTTAATGAATGAATTAAAAAAATATATTGAACAAAAGAAGCCAGATATGAAAAATTGTCTATGAATCTACATATATAAAGTTAAAGAACGGGCAAAACTAATTCATGTCAGGAGAGGGCGCAGGGGTAATGATCAGAGATTTGAATTCAGATCTGACCTAGCATGGTTCGAAACTCCACTATGTCTCTAGAATAGGATAAAAAATGAGTTTTTCCATATGGTCCAAATCAGAAACAAGTTTTTCAGTGAGTTTTGGGGCCAAATTCTGAGCTAATAATTCCTTACTATTCCATGATTTGTCACAGTTCTCCCTACATAAATATTCCTCAGGGAGTTCTAAAAAAGAGCAGTATAATCACCATTGAAGCAGGCTTTAGGTTTCTTGGGTTGCCTACTGACATATCATCTTAATACTGCTCCATTCTATCACTTCCAAGAATCACATAATTACTGTTAAAGACTTATATAAGAAGTCAGGTTATTCGACCCAGTGCTATTTTCATTTATCTACACTTAGATAACTCTTTATGATAGAACAAAAATTAATTATTAAAAAACAAAGAAACTAAAAACTCTAAAGAATGAGACTACTCAGATTATTCCACATTGAGTTTATCATTCAATGTTCGATATATATTAATCAAAACTTTGTATCATTTTTATGAATATCATTTAAGATGGCAGTGATAAGCATAGATTGTAAATTGCATTCTTTCCTGTTAAAATAACGACTGCCCTCCACATGCAAATACTATGGGTGATCCAAAGCCCAGATGTACTGCCAGACCCTTGCTTGAAAAATTTAATATTGAAAAATAAAATAAGTGGAGTTTTGAAATAATTACATGGCAATTTTATTATTTGAATTTATATGGCAAAGACAAATCTGATCATATTTGATATCTTATTTCTTTTGTTATTTCTTTCTATGTTAAGATGTTATTATCACTCTTAACCTCCTAATGGGAGAATTATATTTGAGCAATTGCCTCTCCAGCAACATTTATGAAAATGAGTGTAGTACTCTGAAAATACTTCCCTCTACAGCTCATTAAATGCTCTTTTCTAACTTGTTCATATCGAGTATAGATTATTTAGCTTCCCCATAACTGAACAGTAGAATTTAGTAAACAATGGCAAGCTATTTATATATTTTCCTTTTTGTTACCAAAATGCAGACAGGTACATGCCTTTCCATTGATAGTGTTATTAAAGATTCAATACCACTTGTGAATAACAAAGGGCTGAATTATATAGTTAGGAATTAAAACCAATAAATGAAAAAAATTAAATCTTCCTGCTGTGAATGCGTTAAAAAAATCTTTAGCT
>NW_011888896.1:661961-667444 GCF_000151845.1 Pteropus vampyrus
CTCTCCAGCAACATTTATGAAAATGAGTGTAGTACTCTGAAAATACTTCCCTCTACAGCTCATTAAATGCTCTTTTCTAACTTGTTCATATCGAGTATAGATTATTTAGCTTCCCCATAACTGAACAGTAGAATTTAGTAAACAATGGCAAGCTATTTATATATTTTCCTTTTTGTTACCAAAATGCAGACAGGTACATGCCTTTCCATTGATAGTGTTATTAAAGATTCAATACCACTTGTGAATAACAAAGGGCTGAATTATATAGTTAGGAATTAAAACCAATAAATGAAAAAAATTAAATCTTCCTGCTGTGAATGCGTTAAAAAAATCTTTAGCTGGTCACAAAGAAATGTACAAAGTACTAGAATTTCTATGATCTGGAAAATCTACCGAATGTGGCATTCAATGTGTCATAGGTATGCATGCATATAGATTTGCATGAGTTATAGCAATATATCTATGTCTCTATCAAAGTTATATCAATATAGAAGAAAAAAAAACCCATAGAAGTTATGCTCACTCAATCACTTTCTCTACCCAGAATAGCCACTTAAAAACTGCCTTTTAGTATAAAGCTCATCATCAACTTTGAAAAGTAAGAAAGTGAATCTTGAATTTAAGACTTTAAAACTTTTCAATATTCTTGACATCCTATTTCTAAGTGCTACCAAGGTCAGCTCTCTTTTAGGTTGTGAAAATCACACAAAACTTTTTTGATGTTTTCTTCTTTCCTTACAAGCCAGAAGATTGAAATGGTTCAGTTCTCTAAGTCCAAAGACGTCACTGTAATAATATGAATTTCTTCCCATTCCTCTCTCTCTCACCAAAAAGGTATTGGTGGACTCTTCTCTTCCTCTTTTTTTGTTTTTTGGTTTTTTTTGTTTTTTTAAATTGGCTTCTCTCTTGCTAAATAGCTCTTGAGAAAAGTTGTACTATCATACAGTGGTCTGAGATGTTGTAGGACTTTTCTCTAAATCCCCATAATGATTTAAACAGCTCTCTACTCTTCTCACCCCATTGGTATTTGTGTCTGAGGTGTGTGTGAGCACTCAAAGTTCTCCCTCCTGACCCTCTCAACTCATATAGCAGTAATAGCTTAGGTATCCCAATTAAGCATCAAAATACCTGGCTTATTTTAGTCACTGCTGTTTTATTTTATTATTTTGTTCTGGCTAAAAATTCTTATTCCTTCAAACCCCAGCTCTAGTATCACTGTGCCTGCGAGCCCTTTCATGTTCTTTGTACAGTGTTGGTTATGTTTTCTTCTGTACTTTCACAATACTTGGTTTATCACTCAGGATTTTGTCTTTCTACTAGGTTTAGAGCTCTTTGAGGGCAGAAACTATGTCCTAGTCAAATCTGAGTTCCCTAGTGCAAAACATAATACACAGTAGACTCCCTATTCTTGCTGAATGAATGAATAAGTCAACTACCTATAAGAACAAGACAAGAATACACATCTTTCATTTTATAATCTGTACAGCAGTCATGTCTAACCCATGTTCCATGGTCCCTTTTTGTGATTACACAATTGGCAAACTGTTATTTTTCTTGTTCAGCATATACTCACACTCTTTATTTTCCTTCGGGACTCTCCTTCCTCACATTTAGTTCATGAGGCTCATGTTGACTTAGGAGTCTAGGAGCGATTACAAATTATCCGGCTAATCAGATAGATCATAACATTTTCCTATCTATAGTGCTCAGGAATAAGTATGAGGCCAAAGTAAGGCCGATCAGAGCCAATGACATAAAATTTTAGGACATATGTTGGGAATATGGAACTAGAAGCCCCTTTACATTGCAACAGTAAAGACCACAGAGATTAAGAATTAAGCCAACAATAATAAAACCAATAAGAACAAAAGTTTAGAGATGGAGAAAGAACAAGTTTTGATAATGTCATTTGAAATCCTAGGTCTAACCATGCTTAAAACACATGTACTCCTGGACTTTTCAGTTATGTAAGTGAAAATAATTTTCTGTTTTGCTTAAGCCAGTTTGCAATTTAAAAAGGCCTAATACAGTCTAAGAACCCAAATTTGCACTAAGCTTTGTCAGGAGGTTAAATATACATATACCACACACACACATAAATATGTATATATATATGTGTATATATCTGCTGTTTTTATATGTGTGTATATGTATGCTGCTATTTTTCAAATATATACAATAATACTGTAATAAATACAATATGGACAAGTGTACAGTAATATACAATAAATGATATTGATTTTATGCCAGTTTGGTTATGCATCTTTTCACTTGACAGATTCTAAAAGTACAATAGCATCTCTTGAGGTCTGCTAAACTTTTAATATTAAAAGGGGTTTTATACTCAAAAACTTTGTTACCACTGATTTGAAATATCTGGTGCATCCTGAATCTACAATCAATGTTCAATAAATATATACTGATTGATTTCAATCATATGAGAAATCTTCTCTATTAGTTTAAAGATATTACCTTGAATCATGTGATATTGTTGATTTGCAACCATTTCGACCAAAAAAAGAGCAATTTCATATGGTTCAATCTAATAGAAGTCAAATAAATATTTATTCAATGAATGAATGGCTCAATCAATCAATCAATCAATATAGTTTTATTGTTTTTATCCCGTAGCTAGCTATGCAATATTATTCTAAAAGAGATAGAGATAGCAATTTTGTGGGTATTGGTTATTTGACTCATCTTGCTTTTTGTTCAAACTGGCTTGTGTGCTTAGATGTAGTCTAAGAAAAATAAATTGCCTAGGAAATTAATTTCCATTTCCATTTTAGGTCTGAAATAACCATTTGAGATGCTTGAACACCAATAGCTCTTTTTTCATCTAAAGTAAGCTCACTTTCTTTTCTTCCAACTTGATTGATGCATGGATGCACCACATGTGTAAGAATTTTTTTATATAATTATGTGGTATGCTGACCCCCCAAAATACTCGTAAATAATTTTTTTCTTTCAAATCCTTTTTGTGCTCACCTTCTTCCCAGAAGCCTTTAACATCCTGTCTGTATCCCTTTCTAATTCATTCTTTTCTCTTTTTTTTTTTTACTGTTTTAATTTTCTGACATACAATCCAGAAAAAAATGGAAGAAAACTGCCTTGCAATTCTGAGAATAAAAGAAATATAAAACCAGTGCCCACTCCCTTTCACAAACACCTCCGTCCCTCCCAGCACATTGTTTTCTAATTGTCACAGTAACAGCCACGCTGATCATTGATTGGCCACTTGGACTACAGGTTCTTTTTTTCACAGTGCCTAGAGTACTTGTGGAACAAAGGAAAAGAGGCACAAGAGGTTTGTATTTAAGCAGAAAAATTTCCCAAACTTCTAGATGCAAAATATAGTTTATTTTGTATTCTTGAAGACACTTATGTACTGCTTCAACCTTAATTATGTTTCCCAACATTCGCAAAATGAAAACCTCAAATTAAACATCTCATTAATGAATTGTCCCTTTGCAATTCATCCATTTGTTTCAAAAATGATAAAGCAGCAAAATTAGGCATTTTAGAAGGTACTTGGTTACAATACGAACTCACATTTATTTGAACGTTCCCAAAAATAAAAAGTGCAAAGCCTGTTGTGGGCAGAATGTGGAATGTGGGAAGTCAACCAAGTGAGTAAACATGAAATGGAGGATTATCCTTGTTTGCGGAGAATCCATTCCAGCAAGAAATTGAATCAGGGCTTCTGCATCTAAAACAGTGGGGCTACTGATAGAACCAGAAGAAAATGACTTTTAAGATGAGAAGTAGACTAGACTAAGGGGTATGAGACAGCATGGTCTAGTGGCTTGAGAACTGGACCAGGAGTTGAGATTGGAGTGAAATCCTAGTTCTGTTACGTGCCAGGTTTAAGTAACTTGTAATTCAGCAGACTTGTACTGAGCCCCTACCTCTACCAGGCTCTAAGCCAAGTGCAAGAACTTGTTTTACACAATTAGATGCTTCTATCCTGCAACATCAAATTTCCCTCTTACTAGATTATTCCATCAGCATACACTCATGCTCTAGTAGCTCGAATCTTTAAAAACCCTCCCTGACCCACAGACCCCTCCAGTTATAAACCAATTTTTCAGTTTCCTACTCCAAAACTCCTTGAAAAATGGTTTTTTTTTTTTTTTTATCTTCACCACCCTGTTTTCCATGATCACCTGCAAGCTATATTAATCAGGTTGCAGAGAAGTAGTACAGTGAAGCTAGTACAGACTCAGATGCTGGAGTCAGCCTCCCTAGGTTTAAATCCCAGCACTATCCCTTAGTAACTATGAAGTTCATTTGATGTGTCTGTGCCTCAGTTTCCTTAACATTAAAATGAAATAAAAATTGCATCTAAGTCATATGTAAAGCACTTAGATGAAAGCTGATATATATCAAACACTGTGTAAATGATAATATTTATTAGAAGTCTCCATCATTTCATAAAAACTGTTCTAGTCATGGTGTCCAGTGACTCCAATCCTGACAAATCCAGTGGTCACTATTTTGTTCTCATCGTGAATTCTCAGTTGCATTCCACACAGCTGATAATTCCTTACTAATTGAAATATGCTCTTCTCTTGGCTCCCAGGATACTATATTCTCCTAGTTTTCCTTCTGTTCTTTGGCTGGCCTTCTCAGTATCCTCTGAAAGCACCCACTTCTCTGTCTCAGGCCCTCTTCTTTCTTTTCTCTCTCCTTGGATGATCCCATCAACTCCCATGGCTTTAAAACATCTATTTGCTGAGACTCTCGAATATATATCTCAAGTACTGATCTCTTTCTGGGCTTCAGATTTTTATTTCCAACTGTCTTCTTAAGGTCTTTTCTTAAACCAGCACCTCAAATTTAAAACAGCCACAAAAGACTTTTGGTTCCTGTTTCCTAAAAGGTATTTCTCAACTAACAACTCAAAAAAATGGCATCTGTGTCTACCACATTTTTCTCTTTTCCTCATCTCCCATATATATCCGCCAGCAATCTAGTAGACTCTGTCTGCAAAAAAATTACCAAATCTGTTGACTTTTCTCTAACTCCATTGTTAACATTCTAGACCAATTCACTTTCATTTCTCACCTGGGGTACACTACAGATTCTTAACTGTTCTCCCTGCTTCCACTTTTGCCCCATATTGAATCCATTCTCCGCAATACATTCAGAATATTGTGTTAAAAACATTAATCTACTAAAATGTAACCTTCTTAAAGGTAGAATCTGTTTAGGTAACTGCAGTATCCCCAGTGCCAAAAGGTTGGCACATAGTATACTCTCAATAAATATTTGCTAAATGAATAAATCATATCATGTTTCTTGCTCGTTGAACATCTCAGTGACTTACTATCACATCCAAAATAAGATTTCAACTCCCAGATGGCCCATAAAGGCATATATGATCTAATCTGGTTCTTGCTAATTTCAGGTTTTATCTTCTATCACTCTTTCATTATCTAGTATGCTATCTAGTCATCCTGGTCTTTTTCCTAACTAATATA
>NW_011888896.1:668051-697876 GCF_000151845.1 Pteropus vampyrus
CATTTGAACCAGGAAGATTTCTGACTTAAACATAGACAGTACCCACTATTACATCTTTTAAAAGTAGAAAATATAAACCTATTTGCAGTCACACAATCAAAGCAGCATATCTCAGAATGCATTCCGGGGAATATTATTTCCTTTGGAATGTTAATAGGTAAGTTGTAAGTTGTCAAAGAAGTTAGTAAAATGCTTTGTTGACATTGAATAATTACTATAGAACTTCTAATGTATTTTCTGCATCTCTAAAAGTGGGAGGTAATACTCGACCTTACCCAAACTTCTTTTATCAAAGAGTCTTTTTCCACGACATATCACACTTGACTAGAATCCTGAAGAACATCCTTTAGGAAAAAACTAAATTAAACAATCCAGTGATTGTAGTAGAGATCATTACAGTGCCCTCTACATTCTTCTTAAATTTATTCTTTTTATTTTTGAAATAATAATGGACATCCTTTATTTTTGCTCTGCCAGTGCTCTCCACTGTTGACTACCTTCAAAGGTCTTCAGTATCATTGTCTTCTCCCTAAACATCTTGGAATTTTGAGGTACCTGACACTTCTGACTTCTTCTTTTTAAAATACCTCCCCTTTCCCTTTATCTTTGTGACTACTTCTTTCTCCCTTCTCTAATAGTTTCTCATCCTGCATCAGCTCTTAGCTCTATTGCTATTTCTATTTGGATTCTCTACATAAAGTCAATTAACCCCATAGCCATAACTGTAACCTCTTTGAAATATACAATTAGCCCTTTACAACTTCCAAAGATTCCAAGGCACTATTAATAACTCAATGGATTTGGAGCATTTATTAATTAGTCTCTATGCTTGATATAATGGTACTAAGGTGAGCAAAATGTTCATGGTCCCTGTCCTTGCCAAGCCTACAGTGTAACTGAAGTAACAGAATAAAAAAGGCAATTCCAGTAAAGGGGACTAAGTGCTAAGATAAGGAAGGAAACAAGTGCCACTGAAGCATACAAAGGAAGCACGTAACCTAATCTATGAGGACAGGTGGATCGGAGAAGGCATCCAAAGGAAAGTAACATTCAGATAATTTCCAGATGCTCCTTACCATATTTCTCAAAATTTTCTATGAAGTAAATACAATTTTACTAGCATTTCAAATATACATGGCTAAAATCAGTTTTAATACCATGCATCTTAATGTTTGATCACTATCTAACTAGCCATCCAAACTGAAATCTTATCTTTTAATCCTTTCTCTTCATCACTCTCACTTCAGATCAGTTACCAAATCTAGTCAATTACACCTGTACCATAGATCTATATCCTTACATTCTTTTGCTTTCCCATTGCTACTTTCTCAGTTACTATTGAGCCTTATTACTTCTGACCTGGGCCAATCTAACTTTTTCCAAATCTATGACGAACACCTTTATACTAAACCACCCTCTATAACATTTCTGGGTTTTTTCCCCCCAAATTTATCTTATGGTGTCCTGAATCTATGGTCCTTTCCCTTGCCTGTTAGCTAACAATGAGGTAGAGAATGCTCTCTCCACTCAACAATGTACTCACAGTGCCATGGGTGCTTTGAGGATGGTTAAAGTTTTTCATTAGCTACTTGCTGCAGGCAGTGTGCAAATGTCATAGATGTCATAGATGTCAAATGTCATAGATGGAGAACAAGAATTTCCAGCAAGAATTCTAACTCCTGCAATGTCCTGGACTTTGTAGCTTTTGTCTCATTTGAAAGGCTGGAGATATCCTTGAAAGATGCTTCTTGGGTTGGTGTGGAAGTTTAGAATAAGATCCTATCCCTATGATTTGCTGGTAGATTTTCCAAGAGTCAAAGTAAAATAACAATGAAAAAAACAAACAATCCAATTAAAAAATGAGCGGAAGACCTGATTAGATATTTCTCCAAAGAGGAAATACAGATGGTCAATAGACATATGAAAAGATGTTCAAGGTTACTAATCATCAGAGAAATGCAAATTAAAACCACAATGAGATATCACCTGACACCTGTCAGAATGGCTATCATCAATAAATCAAAGAACAAGTGTTGCCAAAGATGTGGAGAAAAGGGAACCCTCATACACTGTTGGGTGGGATTGCAAATTGGTACAGCCATTATGGAAAACAGTCTAGAGGTTTCTCAAAAATTTAAAAATGAATATAACTTTTGACCCAGCAATTGCACTTTATCCAAAGAAAACCAAAACAATAGATCGTAAAGATTTATGCATCACTATGTTCATGGCAGCACCATTTACAATAGCCAAGACATGGAAGCAATCTAAATGCCTATCAACAGATGATTGGATAAAGAAGTTATGGTTCATATACACAATGGAATATTAATGAGTCATTAAAAAAATGAAATCCTACCATTTGCAATGTCATAGATGGACTTAGAGGTTATTATACTGAGTGAAATAAGTCAGACAAAGATAAATACCATATGAGTTCATTTATATGCAGAATCTAAAAAACAAAAAGAACAAAATAATAAAAAACAGACTCACAAACATAGAAGACAATCTGGTGATGGCCAGACGGGAAGGAGTTTGGGGGACTTGGAGAATGGGGTGAAGGATTAAAGAAGTACAAATTAGTAGTTGACAGATGGTCACAAGGATGGGGAGCACGGTATAGGGAGCACAGTTAACATTAATGTAATGGCTAGGTAGAGAGTCGGAGGAGAGAAAGAGCAATTAGGGGGATCATTTTATAAACTATATAAATATCTAACCAATGTACTATATACTTGAAACTAATAATAAAATAAAATGTACAAAAAAAAATTTTTAAAAATGCTGAAAATGTCTAAATATGAGAACCATTTATCTTGTTCTTTCTTTCCAGAAAAGTCAGAATACCTAAGTTATGATTTAAAAAATATTAACAAAAGCAAGATAGTGTCAATTCTCAATTATCCATCTATGAATTATTCATGGTGATCCAATATTTCCTTTTTACCTAACCAGGCTCAGATGACTGAGTTAAGGTAAGATCTGACATTGCAGAAGAGGAAAGGAGAGGGAGACTGATTATTTATAGTTTGACTGTTAGAGAGTATATTTTTAATAATGACCTTTGAGCTATTACTTTTTTTGCACTGCTATTGCCTCTGTGTGTTTTCTCCTCCTTTTCTTTTTCTTTTCTCTTTTTTCTATCTTTGGTTAAGTGGGAGAGTGGCAAGACAAATAATTACTACGTGTTTTTCTTTAGAGATTTTTTTGTAGCAGAGATATGAAAATTGGAACTCTGATAATCATGCATGCAAATAAGTTACTTCTGAAACCATTTAGATGAAGGTAACTAAGAACAAACACTTACTGAATGTCTACTATGTGTCAGACATGGCTACGAGGTAGATATATTTCCTATATTGAAGAAGAACCTGGCACCAGGACACCCTGTCTGGAAGAACTGACATGAAGAATGTGACATAAGGGAGCTATGTCAGAGTAGAATATTGGGTTAATTCAACCATAGCCCCTTCATGTATTCAGAAGACAAAAAGGGCTGCTTGGTCAGCAGCCTCAATGAAGACAATGAACAAAAAACTCTCTGGGAAATACCTGCTCCCAAGGACATTTTCTGCTGTTCCCATGGGCACTGTATGCTCCTTTGGCCAGTCCCATTGACATTATCTGCCTGCCCTGCTCCAGAAGTCCGATGGCCTGTCATTCTCAAAAATGCTATCTGCTCCTATAACTAAGCAGCACATTTTGCTCTCGCTTGGGAAGGCAGTTACTCCCTTGATGAGCTAGTTTTGCCAAAGATCAAGGTCACAGGATGATGTAACAGCTATTTCCAGGACTGAACACCCAGTCCCTTTTGCCTCTCCTCTAAGAGGCCTGGGAAACAAGCCCAGGCTGAAAAGACAAGATAGATAGCCTTGGCCACACCCACTCCCTTAGTTTCCATCACTACTGATTTCCCTATATAATTCTTGCTCCTAAGACACTGGGAAGCCAGGCTTTTGGAGCAATAGCCCTCCTGCATCTCCAGGAGTTGCAACTCTCAAATACACACTTATTCTATTTAGCCTAACTCCTGTGTTGGTCTTTTGACTGTGAGTGGCACTGGTAGCACAAGCCCTGGACTCAGTTTCCCTCTGGTTTAAATATTATAAATGAAGAAACCGATGTTTAGAGAAATAACTTATCAACTATCACAGCATTTGGAAGTGGCAGAGCTGGATTAAGCCTTAATATTTCTGACTTGAAAGTGCACAGTCACTCTGCCATACCTAGGATATGGGTTCTCTTTGGTATTACCAGTGCTCCTGAAACTGCCATCTCAATTCTTAGTCTCTGCATTGTGGGGCAAAATCTACGGTAACTTTTTTTGTAAGAAGTAATACTGAAAGCTAGTGTGGGCAAGCCAAACCCAACCTTTGGGAGAAGAACTTCAATCTGAGAAGTCTCAAAGGTTCTCTTTTTGTAACAAATAGGTATTGGCCTCCAGAGCAGAAACTTTCTGTGTATAATGTGTAAGCTTACTGGTTATACAAGCATTTGACCAATCTATGACTTTGACAGCATTTCATTGATCAAATGTTCAAAATAAAATGTTTTAATTTACTTAATTTATTTGTTTTTCTGGTTCTTTCAGCTACAGTATATTATCCTTAGTTCTCACTACTATAGGTTTGATTTAACCTCCCTCATCACACATTTTCTTAAAATATTCTAAAAAATATAAAGCGAAATAGAAAAAATATACAATAAAGTATTTGTAATCTCCTATTATTGAAATAGTTGAACAGAGGAGGTAAGATTTTGAAGCTAGACAATTCCAGCTTCCTTTAGTGCTTGCTTGGTTTTGTAGCAAAAACTATTTATTAAATGTTTTTGCTAAATTAGAAGAATGCATATAGATGATTCATTCTTTGTAGATTATCCTCAGGAATTTTAACATTTACAAGTAAATAAATGGCTCTCTGAAATGGCTAAACCTGCCTTGCCCTGACAATATGCAGCAATGCTTACTGTCCACCTAAGTCTAGCAAAATAAATAAACTACTGCTCAAATGAGAACCATCTGAACTTTGATACCTTTCTGCATCATTTATAGGCATCAAGAGAAGATTCAGTTTATCACAAATACCTTCATTGTGTTTATTGTTGAAGCTTGAACATTCACATTGCTCATTTCCTTGTCCCAACTAATTTTCAATTATCCAATCCAATTTTCTGAATTTGGGCTAAACTTACCTTAGAGTGCAAATGGGAACATTTTCACAGGCCAGTTTTCAGACATATATTTTTTTATTTGTTGAGGCTTGAGTAGAAGTGCTCTACAATTCTAATTTTGAAATACTTTGATTTTATATTTCTTGCACATGAGTTATGTTTACGCAATCTTATTTCCATGATCTTGATTATAAATTAATTAATTCATTGTATTTTTTTCTGAGTCAAAGCATCAATTTTCATTAGATCCCATAGATGTCTTCTCTCTTAAATGATATTTTAAAAACAGAAAAAGCCATTCTGGCTGCATCCCCGTGATCCATAGTTTCATGCTGCATACCTAGCAGTACATTGCTTTTAATCAACTTAGTGTATTAGGGTAGATTTTTTTTTTCTTTTCAGATATTATATCTGCCAGTTTGTAATTTTTGAAACCTGTCTTCAACCTGCTAGTTTTTTGATAATATATAAACACTCTGGGACTTGTCTTTGCCATTCAATGTGTACACTTTTACATTTGACTGAGGGTTAAATTCTGGTACTGAACATCTTTTGCATCAGACCAGAACCAGCAAGAGTGAATAGAGGGTAAGTGCATAGCCTCAAAGATGCTGTCTCATCTCCTTTCCTGTCAATGTCTGTGGTCCTTTGACTAAATGCTAACATTTGCAGACAGCTAACTTGACCTTAGTGCAATATAGATTTGTACTCAATGATGGCATCTGAGTAAACCCTTTTTTTTCCAATTCAGTTATGTTGATTTTTCCCCTTTAGCTACAAATGGTTTTGATATCCTCGGTGAGATTATTTAGCAAGTGATTATTTCGCCTTTTTAAGATTTTGAAAAGGACAAAATACCCTTTGTTCACAATTAGAAAGGGGCAAATTCATATTACTCTGACTATCTCTTTTAAAGGATTTTACCTTTTATATTTACCACATATTAGACAATTTACTTGTATGCCCATTGGGAGGAAGAATACGTCTGTTTAAAGACTATATTTCAATGAATTTTAACAGACATGCTCCTGTGAAACTAAGATCAAGATACAAAACATTTCTATCACCCAATAGAATTTCTGGCTCCCCTTGCAGTTCACACCTCTCTTAGTATGGCCCTCAGAAACCACCGATCTGCTTTATGACACTAGACATTAGTTTGCATTTTCTAAAATTATATATAAATGAAATCTTACGGTATATACTCCTTCACATGGAATAAGTTGAATGTAGATAGAAAGCTGACCATATTTAAATCCATAGTTGGGATAATTCTGGTCAATTAGGAGTGAAAGGTAACTGGGAAATGAAAAGGATGACTTAGGTATTTGTGTTGAAGAAACCACCTCCCTCCCCCAAAAAATGTTTTTAATGTAAGTAGAAGGCATAATTTTGCTGTTGAAACCACAAGAAATATTTGAAAAAGGAACACAAATCCTTCCCAGAGAATAACTTCTAGGTCAGTTAAAAATTAAAACTTTTCCACTGAGGCATCTAATAATCTCTGCGTTTAAGAAGCTGAGCATCAACATAAAACAAAATTGTGAAATGATTAATTCTGACATAAAAATATAACAAGTTCAGGAAATGTCACCACTGGTTTTTTAAGGTTCACATGAATCTGATTTTAGTTCCCACATACTCTTTTCAGAGGATATTTAAATAATTTGACTGTGACAAGCCAAACTGTTTTGAGACCTCATTGAAAGTCAAATGAAAACATTAATCAAATGCAAAAATATTCCAGTCAGGCACAGAAAGGCTGCAGGTTAGAAAATAAAAATGTTGCTGTGAGAAGGAAAAATCAATCAATTCAGAAAAAAAACAGGTACTGGTTCAAATCTACATGGTCAGTACTGACTAGAAATCATGAGAATTTCAGGAAATTGTATTTTTCAGGATCACCAGATAGTTTGGGCTATGTCTATCTTGCAAAAACAGTTTATTTGGCTAACTTTTCACCTGACTAAATCAGCAGTCCAGGAACTGATTATATATATTTTTTTCTCCACTGTTTATTTTTATTTTTATGTTTGTTGTTGTTGTTGTTGTTGTTATTTTTAGACAGACTTTAGTGACTAGCATGCACATAATTATCTATAGCACAAAACAGCCAGGTAAATGACTTGTGCATTAGCAGTATTAATTGAGCAAAAGATTGACTTTCATATTATTAAATGCCACTGAATTGTTCAATATTAAGTGAAAACTACCTTCTCATTTCTGCTAGGAATTCTATGAACTATGCTTCCCTTGATAAGGCAATCTGACAAATAATTACTTTGTTTTTCAGTCAGAGCTGCTCCTGGTTTATGGGACTAAATTACTATATGGCTCTGTGTTTTGGACTATATGACAATATAGCATGGGTAATAATCTTGGTCTGTCACTTAACTTACCAGCTATATCACCTTTTAATTTGATCTCTTTCAATCTTTCTACCTTTGTCTGTTTATAAAAGCCATCATATAGAGTTTTAAGCATTTAATAAGCTAATGCCTGTGAAACATTGAGCACAATGTCTGGCACAAAGAAACACTAATATATGATACTCTTATGTTTCTTGAAACATTATTAATTCATTCATACATTTGACATATATTAACTGAATTTTTATTAGGATCCAGTCGCTGTACTTAGGATTTGGGTACAATGGTACAAAATTCACAGCTCTTGTCCTGATTAATCCTAGTGTATTGTAGGAAATATATTCAAATACATGTAAAATGTTAATAGAATGCTATCCTTGAGATAGCAAGAAATTGGTGTTCCATGAGAACATGTAAGAAGGCTTCCTGGAGGAAGGAATAGGAATTAGCCAGGAGAAAAGTGATATTGGAAGAGGAAACAGAAGAGGCATAAAGGGGAAGAAGGGAAGGTGGTGGGACAGGGATGGATATTTCCATCAGAGCAAACAGCATGTGTTAAGGCTTATAACAAATTTACCTTTTTCATATAGAGACTATAGATGTGATTCGACTGAAAAAAACAAAATAAAAAAAACAAAACAAACTTTTGTTTTCTCTCCATTTCTAACAATGCTGAGGAACAAACTCTTTAGCCTCATATTTAGGAAGCAAAAAGAAGAAACTTTGTCAAACCCAGAGGAGGTTAATAAAAGTTCAATGCTAAAATGTTTGCTCTTAAGGCCAACCATATCTCAATAGAAGACTCAGTATATCTTTCTCATTCTTTGTATAAAATGGGAAGAAATAAATTATAGAAAGAAATAATTAGAAGAAACATGTAATCAATCCTTTCTTTTACAAATTCCAGCAATTCAGGAGGCCTGCCAGACGCTAAATCTTTCAGGGACCGTAGACAGGAAAAAGCCTATTAAAATGTGCTCCATTCCCAGAGAAAGGGGTCACTCAAGATCCTCAGACCCTTAACTCTGAATAGATTTAATGAAAGCCAACTGCTATTTTAAGAATTTAGAAGGAGATTTCCCTCCCCAAAGAAAAGAAGCCAGACATCATCAATGCTCTAATGCTGTTTCATCTATGGCACCAGGCATGCTTTTCACTAACTTTCTGTAGGCTGCTAAAGCCATTAAATGAGGGCTTAGTGACCAAGAATACAGTTCTTCACATACAAGGCTTAAAAAGTAATTGATAGAAAGACCATCCCTCCGGGATTAAAGAGTTCTAATCATTTTGAGCGGCTTGCATGCTCTTTTCTCCACGCTGGTCAAGGCACTATTAAGCTTTTCAGAAAAGAAATGTGTTGTTCCCCACACCATCTGGTAACCACAACACTTTCACCTTCGATGGGAGGAGATAAAGTTAGACTACTTTATAAATAGTACAGATCCAGCAGCTGGATTCAAAATGAATCTTACACTGAGACTTTCTGGCAATTCAGTTTCATGTGATTAATATAAATGACATATGGAATTCTTTAGTAGAATCTTTCTCAAAAGTGCTCCACGTATCATTGTCCTGATACTTCCAACTCATTGCAAGGATCTCTGTGAACAGGTAGTTGTAGACATCATTATCTCATCTGCACATGAAGAACCTGAGGCTGAAAGAAGTCAAGTGACATAACAACCGTGACACCGTATGTACAGAAACATGAATTTTTAAAAAATTGTCTCTTGACATCCAGTGGTATCCCTGGTGTGCCTTATGTCCCTTTCTGAGGAGCTCCAAGCCCTGCACTGGTGGCACCTGGCCTTGTTTTCTGGCATGGTTTCTTAAGGCAACTATAAGCACAGCATTTGTGGACTGCTTGCTGAATCTCACCAGGTGGCCCCAGAGGGGCACAGACTGGGGCTAAACTTGGCTTGCAGCTAGACTTCTCTCAGGACGATGCCACGGGGCACCTACTGCACAAAGCCACGTTAATAATACCAGGAGACTCAGGAGCTTTGCTTAGTACATAGAGACAGACACAGAAAGGCAGCCAAAATGGGGAGACACAAAAGCATGTCCCACATGAAAGAACAGAACTCCACAAAACATGGAGTCAAGCAATCTACCAGATGCAGAGTTCAAAACACTGGTTATAAGGATGCTCAATGAACTTAGAAGAAGAGTAGATGAATTCAGTGAGAACTTTAACAAAGAGATAAAAAACATAAAAATGGAGATGGAAATTATAAAAGGGAACCAGTCAGAAATGAAGACTACATTATCTGAGATGAAAGAGTATATTAGACAGAATCAACTGAATATATGAAGTGGAGGACTGAATCACTCATATAGAAGATGGGGTACACCCAATCGGAACAGCAACAAGAAAAAAGAATCCAAAAACATAATTTAAGGAGCCTATAGGACAAAATGAACATTTGCATTACAGGGGTACCAGAAGGAGAAGAGAAAGATCAAGAAGTTGAAAACCTGTTTGAAGAAATAATGATGGAAAACTTCCCTAACTTGGTGAAGGAAACAGATATACAACCTCAGGAAGCTCAGAGAGTCCCAAAAAAGATGAACCCAAAGAGGCCCACACCAAGACACATCATAATTAAAATGCCATAGGTTAAATACAGAGAGAATCTTAAGAATAGCAAGAGAAAAGCAGTTAGTTACCTATAAGAGAGCTCCCATAAGACTGGCAGATGATTTCTCAATAGAAATTTTTCTGGACAGAAAGGCTTGGCACAAAGTATCCAAAGTGATGAAAACCAGAATCTACAACCAAGATTACTTTATCCAGCAAAGCTATCATTTAGAGTCAAAGGACAGATAAAGAGTTTCCCAGACAAGAAAAAGCTAAATGAATTTATCATCATCAAGCCAGTATTACAAGAAATGTTGGAGGGACTCTTTAAGAAGAAGAAAAAATATATATCAAAAACATGAAAAAAGAATGGCAATATCTATTAACAAGTACCCCAAATGAAAAAGAATTAAGTGCTCCAACCAAAAGTAGAGTGGCTGAATGGATAAGTAAACAAGATCCCTACATACGCTGCCTACAAGATTAAAACACACACACACACACACACACACACAGACTAAAAGGAAAGAGATGGAAAAACACATTACATGACAGACCTAGAGGGTATTGTAAGTCAGATAGAGAAAGACAAATGCGCATGATTTCAAATACATGTGGAATCTAAAGAACAACATAAACAACAACAAAAATGGAAACAAACTCATAGATACAGAGAATATTTTGAGGACTACCAGATGCGGAGGTCGGCGATAAATAGTAAAGGGATTAAGAAGTACAAATGGATAATTACAAAATAGTCATATTTTGTATATGAAAAGTATAGCATAGGGATATAGTCAATAATATTATAATAAATAGGTAAGGGGGAAGAGAGGTACTAGATTTAGTAGACTGATCACCGTGAGTTATATAGATTTCTAATCACTATGCTGTACAACTGAAATTAATATATTATTGTATGTCAACTATAATTGAAAAAAAAAACTCATTGAATTGTACACTGTAAACATGATCAACTATTTGTCTATTTTGATAAAACTAAAAAAAATGAAAAAAACTTTTATTAAGACTCGTTTCCCTTTTATTGGGAACTGGGATCATTTTAGAATATTTGTATTTTTTTCTAAAATGCCAAGTATACTTTCAGCCTTTCCAAACAGCACAATTTGCTTAGTTATAAAAATGACTCTCTTTTGGCTACACAATTTTAGTTAGCATAACAGCAGGAGGTTCTCTGTATGTAACTTGGTGTGTTTTTATGTTTGCTCTTGAAGAAAATATGTTGTTTTTCTCCAAGTTTTGATGCTCTTTGATGTAGTTCTAGAATTCACAAATAAATCAATTTCCAGGGGCTGGATATGCTCCTCTTAGCTGTTTTCAGGGAATGTATCTATATATAAAAAAATTGTCTCTTGGGAATCAAGAAGGTGTGATGGGATGAATTCTTCCTTTTCTCTGACTATTGAAGGAAAGGCAGGGGGCAACTTTCTCAATACGAACTTTGAAAACATCATCCTCTGCTCTTTATAGTGAGAAGGATAACTGCTGAGTTGACTCACTGGGCGAGCTTACTGGGCAGAAAATCTGGGAAGGAAATTTGCCTAACTATGCGGATGCCCCATACATCCTCTGCAACACTAGGACTTCTGCTACCTGACTTTTTGCTGGCAAGATCTTTGGTATGTACCTCTGATGATGCTTCCCCTTCTGTACCATTATTATTACCAACAACATTCATACAATTGAATGGCTCATATTTAAATTGTATGCTTAAGTTTTGCAAATGAGCCCTAGCATGAAGAATCACCAAGAAGGATCTTGAGTAATCAAATAACTCTGTCAACCTCGGCTGTGTTTTTTATCCAAATTCTGTTCTAGATCTTTGTCTATACAAACCTGGTTTGACAGATTGAATCCCTGATGCACGTTTGAACCATGAAGCAAAGTTTATGGTGATACAATCAAAAGGAGAGACAGGACCTTAGAAACATTTAATTCAGTAAAAAAAAAAAAAAAAAATGTGGTCATCCAAGAATATTAAGCAGTGAAAATATTCTTTGAGGAGAGTAAAGAAGAAAAAGAATGATAATGAAAAGTAATGTATTTTCTCATTTAAATCCAGTGAGGTAAGTATTATCACTAGCATCTTACATATTAGAAAACTGGTTTTTAATTGCCCAAGGACATAGGAGCTGGTATTTGAACCTGCACAGTTTGGCTCAATAGTCAATGCTCTCAAATGGTTCATCCTGTGGCCTTCCAGTAGGATGGTAGCCCACACCATACAGATTTCCATTCTACAATCCCAAGAGAAGACTAGCATTATCTGAAAAGCTGCTGCCTCCTAAGGCTGGAAGGGAGAATTTTAGAATGGAAAATATTAAACTAAGCAAGAAAGTTTACAATTATCTATATCTCTTTTTCTAGGCCAAATTCAAGGTATAGTTATTGGAAATTAAATCAATGGAAAAAGAAATATCCACTTATTAAGATTGTTAATCATTTATTAGCTAGAAATTCTGGCTCTGGGTCCCCAGTCAGGTTACACTCAGTTAAACTCCAGGATCTTAAGAACACAACAACATAAATGAATTTCAGCAAGCAAGGGTTGAAAATGATGAACTAAGAAATGCACAGATAACCACAAGGCAGCATTAATATCGTTATTGAAAGGTCAGCTACTCAGGAAATTGACAAGGTGCCAAGAGGGGCACTCATGGTTGCCTCCCAAGAAATGAGAGCAGAGGAGAAACAAGGCCAAAGAGAGAAAAGCTTTTGTTGACATTTTCAAAAGCTGATTTTGTACAGGTCGTATCCCCAAAGAATGAAAAAATAGCAATGTAAGGACCCAGTAACACCAGAAAATTGCAGGCCAGTAAGTTCACCACCAGTCACAGGGAAGTATTTGAAAGGTTTCAGGGGATCAAGAGAGGCATCGCTTCTACTACTCCAAGCTCAGTCCTTGGGTGAGAGAAGGTAACACTGTTACAGGAAAAACACTTGTCTCTCTGGCTTTGGGAATTCTCAGGGTATGGCTATGTTGTATTAAGGAGAGAGGCAGCAGAGTGAACCACTTCTCCACAAAATGCACTGGAATAAGAAATCCTGAGGCTAGGTTCAAGTGTGGAGTAGTGATATTTATATGTCAAATCAAGTGAATTTTGGTATCACAGAATTCTTGTTCTTGGCCAAACCTGACTTTCTATTCTGTTATACATACAGATACATTTGTTTTGCACACACACGTATAATCTTGTGTAGTGTTTGAAATGGTATTTGGTAAATTAGAACTCACTTCTAAAATGTGAGATTCAGGTATTTATCTAACTGGGATGATTGAGGCAAAGGTTCTGATGAAAGTTACAGAGATAGCAGGTTTGATCAGGTTTGTATGAGAAATATGATAGTGTGGGCAGAATGAATGGGTTCTCTGATTTAAGTACACCTGTTTTAATTTAAAGGGAGTATATGTATAAGGGAATTTACTTAATGAGGTGTTAAGTAAGAGTGCTATTTTTAGAATTAGTGGCTGCAACTAAAATTAAATGAGACGTTCTAATGGAGACAGCTGAAGAAAAAGAACATTTTAACTGGGCCTAGGAGGAAACTTTAGCTATTTCCATTGGAGTACAAATGGAAGGCAAGTCAGGACTAAAGGACATTCTAGCTGTAGGGTAGGGGAAGAGGAGGGGGACTAAAATTTTGGTTCAGCATGAGGAACATGAATCAAAATGAAATGTGATGAGTGACTGAGACACAGCTGGCCCTCTGGGAACTAGAGGATCAGGTGAGGAGGTAGGGATAAATCTACATTGAAAGAAGATGAGGATGATTTAGATAGTAAATTTCTATTTAAATAATATGTAGGAATTTGAGAGAGAAAAATCTCTGCTTATCTGGAGTTTCAAGGAGCTGTTTTGGTCCAGGGCAAACAGCCCCAAAATATCCCACAATGGAATATTGATTATTTTGAATTAAAGTTACTTGAAAAACAGCCAGTGCAAGAAGGATATGTTGCCACTTCTTTGTCTCCTTGAAATGCAAGAAATAAATTTTCCCTGTGGAAAGTGCCCCTCTTGCTCTGGGGGGGGTGGTTGTGGGGGAAGTGCGGGGGGCTAAGAGACACCCTTGCCACCAGAGTAAAAGAATTTAGGGCTGAAAAGCCTATATAAACTAACTAAAATGGACATACAAAATTGTAGAAGGTTTATGAAAAAAGAATCTTGAGAAAGGCTAAAGGAATTTATTATAGAGATTTAAAAAATGAGCTCTAATACCAATAGTGTACATGCAAAACTAAAACTTAATTTTCTTTTACCGCCTAAAAGGACAAAGTTTCCTTGGAGTTTGCTCCATTTTTGATAATGGATTGTAAAGATTTTTCTTTACCTTTTAAAGAAATATTTCTAACAAGCAAAGATTTTGTGTAACCAACTGAGCTTCACATTGTCTTTATCAGGTCTTAATATTAACAGAGCTAAATTTTGCTTACAACTACTTAACTTTTTGTATTTTTCTGAAAAGTCTTTTATTATCACCATGATTAAATGGATAACTATTGTTTCACAGTGACCTATGATCCTATTTGACCAAGTACTTTAAAGCCTTTTGATATATTTTTTTTGAAACTTCTCATAATCAATTTTAAATGAAGCCTTTTTGACCTCATCTAACATTTCAAAGGATTAATTCTTTCTTTTTATAAAAAGGGAGATATTAAACTACTTATATTTATTTAGCATGTTAAATTACATGGGAAGCATAGTCACATAAGTAATAATACATCTTCTTAGGTTATATTTCAAGGATGAATGGCATTAATATGAGTGTTCTAAAAATTATATGAAATTCCTAAAACTCTGAAATGTCCTGGTATAATATTATCAGTCATAATTCTAGTCACTATCTTAAAATGTGCGTAACAGAAATAACCAAATATCGTTGTCAACTGTATTGTAATCAGAAATTTAACTATGTCATTTTGTCTTCTGTCATTTACACAGTTACTGTTTTACTCTGATGCTTTCATGAATGTGCTTTATCTTTGATAAGATTCATGAAAAGGATACTAGAATACAGGTTTCTAATAACTTTCAGATCATACCACTAAACTAGATAAAAATTTACAGAACATTACTCAAAAACTTGATTCATAAAACTGCTAACAAATGATAAAGATGAATAAGAATTAATACATGGGACCGACTTAATTAATTAGGATGATTATAATTTTTCTGGCTTTTTATTTGAAATATTACTGGTTCTTTAATCTTTGTTTTCCAAATATAAGAAAACTCCCCCCCCCCCTTAGGCTATCTATGACTTATAGCAATTTAGTAAATTAAACCTTTGTAAATAGAAGTGAAACATTTATCTCCCTACCTGATCCTGCCAAAATTCAAAGACTCTTAACATTTTCATGGCAATATTTTATTTGCATAAGTTCACTAAGAATCTGTTCTTCTTGTAATAAGACACAATTAGAAAATGGTTATTTTACCAAGGCTTATATTGGAATATCATGTTTGAAAGAGATATATATAGACTCAGATATGATAGACAGCTTTAAGGAACTAAGGTTGACATTATAGAATCAAATAAAGCCCCTTTTAAATATCAGCCTGGTACCTTGCTTACAGGCTTCCCAGCAACCTTACTATGTGAGTAAAGAAGGTCACTTCCTGGAAGATGCAAGAGCCTCATGATATTTTGGGGACATTAAGAAGAGAGGAACGAACCCAAATTTAAAGTTATTAATAGGTAAAATCTGATGACAAATAGTTGGCTTAGCTTCTTAGCCTTGGGAGCCTATTAAAATTTCAGTCTGGAGATTCCTTTTGAAAAGTTCTAGCAAAACAGATTTAAAAGAGCCTATATAATCAATTGTTATTCTTGTTGCATTTGTATAAATAATCAAGGCAAGTTTATTGCAGCTAGATTTATTTTCAAATCACTTAGTCTTAATTTGGCTATTGTTGGTAAAACATAGGGTGATTTTAGAGAGAAAAAATGTGCTTTAGTAAAAGCTATAATACACATTTGTGGATATCAGATTCTATCTAGTTCTATCAATTTTTTTTTGAAATTTTGTTACTTGCATGTAACTTGACTGGATCCCAAATTCTTCTAGTTCCCTCATATTTGGCTACAACTTTTCAAACTAATGTTGACCATTTTTCTCCCACCTTTCTCACTTGAAATCATTGAGAACCAAAACTGCTCCATCTTCTGAAGCCATGTTAACTGAAGTTGAATAACTTGATATAAGTTTCAGAGAAATTGTTAGCATTATTCGTGTTTAGACAGTCTTCATTTCTGTTGATATTTTAAGCCCCTCAGAAAGTCTACCTGAACACCTGATGACATCATCAGAGACATTTCAAACTACAAAAGATGCTTTGACCTCAATATCTAGAAATCTCTTCTCTCAATGGGTTGCCTCCAGACTCAGACTGTTGATTTCTACGAAAACCATTACCTTCCTTTGGTTTCCACAGAAATGCCACTTATTAAATACCTGATTGCTTGCACCTTATGGGCCCGACTTTGGGAATCCACCAGCATCAACACCTCCTAAAATAAATTTAACCAAACTGACTTATTATCAGGACTCTGAGGAGATTGGTTCAATAAGACGAAACAATCAACCAGCTCAACTTCTAATGTATGAAACTTCCACAGAAGTTACAGAAGAGGAAAATGTTAGGGCCCAGGAAAATCCCACAATGGCATATTAATTATTTTGAATTAAAGTTACTTGAAAAAACAGCCAGTGTAAGAAGGCATGTTGGCCTTTCTTTGACTCCTTAAAATGCAGGAAATAAATCTTCCTTGTGTAAGGTACCCTCCTTGCTTTAGGGGGTGGATGGGTTAAGAAAGACACCCTTATCACCCTGAGTAAAAGAATTCAGGGCAGATAAGCCTTTATAAACAAAACCTGTAGCTTCATCACTAATTTACTGCCCCAAGCTCCCTCTCTGTTTAGATTCCTTACTAAAGAGCATCCAAATCTAACTTTCTTTGTCCTGTTAAATCTTCACAAATTTATTGCTTTCTTTGTCTAAAAAATATAAAATGCTGCCTGCTTTAATCATTTCTCTGAGCATCATTTATGGTCTGTTTACATGTATTAAATTTGTTTTTCTCCTGTTAATCTTGTCTTTTGTCAATTTTATTATTAGTCCAGCCATAAGAACTCAAGAGGGCGAGAGGGGAAACTTTCCCCTTCCCTAAGAAAGCTGAGGACAGACAGATTGACTTTAAATAGAGACTGAGCATGCCAGAAATGGGAATGAAAATCATGACTGAACATCAACACCTGGGGAAACTCATTAGTAGGATTAAAATAATTTATAGAATTAAATGGTTGAGAAACCACTTCTGCTGGATATGGTGTAACGGGTTACTGAATAGAATAATTGTCTTCTTGTGTTTCAATTTCACTCAGAAAACTGTGTGTATATGTACATGTGTGTTTTCATTGACACAGAGCACAGGAAGCTGTGACTTAAGTTTTTGAATTTATATAGACTATTTCATACTATTATATCTTATTACAGTACATGTTTTTACTCTCGAATGATGTTTCAGGAACACACATCCCACACTCCCAAAGCTGGTCTCATGTCTTTAACATAGCTAACAAAAGTGAACGAGAAGTATTTCAAAATTAATTCATATATATTTTATTAAATAGCTTTCATTATATTTCCCAATTAATTGTATTAGTTTATAAATTATGAAACTGTTTAGAAACTAAATATTTTAATATGCAATTAACATTATATTTGTGCAACTGATTCATGATAATCTAGACCAGCCTTTTTAAATACTGTCTTTACCCAGACCCCAGTACCTGTTATCATTAGTGTAAATCGGGTAAATGTAGCACAGACTACCAGCTGTCTACTAAACTCTTTTCCTCTTCTTCTGAGTGCACAACTAGATTACATTTCCCAGTACCCCTTGCAGTCGGTCATGACTATATGATTGAGTTCTAGCCAATGAGATGTGACTAAAAGTGATGCATGCTACTCTAATGCTTGGCTCATAGAAATTTCATTCACATTTTACATATTCTTGTCCTATATACGGTCACTTTAATAAAGAGGACCCCCAAGGAGACTCCAGAAGCCACATATTGAATATAGGTCCTAAGTGACTTCAAGGACAGGGACTATCCCAACAACCTATTTCTTCATACAATCAAGATACAAACTTCTTTGTTCTTGAAGTAATATACATTTTGGGGCCTATTATTGTAGCAGATAACCTACCTTAACAAATCAAAATTTCATCTTGAGTCTACGGCCATGCTACCCTGAACAAGCCCGATCCTGTCTGATCTTGGAAGTTAAGCAGGTTCGGGCCTGGTTAGTACTTGAATGGGAGACCACCTAGGAAGCCCAGGTGCTGTAGGTGTAAAAAATAAAAAAAAAAAATTAAAAAAGGATTGTAAGCTGACAAGTTTCTTGCAATCTGTAAGGTCAACCAAGGGATGCTTCCCCTAAAAAAAAAAAAAATCATCTTGAAAAATTATATAGCTTAGTTTTTTTTTTTTCATTACTCACAGCAGTAATGAAATTGACACAGATTGAAACTGCTTACTTTTATGAAAAGGAATTAAATTTAGAAATCAGAAGTCACATTACAATTTTGAACATAAACATTTCAGAACTACAGGTACTCATTAAGTCCTCTTTCTCTATATGTCCTATTTATGCTCACTTTGTATATTGTGTATTGATGATTATAATTGTATATAGTTCTATAATCTTCCAGAATTTTATAGCCTTGAATAACCATACGAACTATATGTACTGCTACTGTCCAGTATTGAAATTTTGGTTGCCTATGAAGATTCTACACTCCTGGGAACTTTCTGATATCAATCATGAATTATAAATTAGATGCTCCAGAATGCCTTATTATACATAGCACAATTCCCATGGAAACAGCTGGATCTTGGAACCTACTCTGTGCCATAGGTACCACAGGTCTGTGGATCTCTGTTTACATTTGTTATTGAATGTATGAATAAATACTATAGTCAGGGCAATAATTCTCAAAACATTTGAAATTACATTGTGACTTGATTCCCCAATATTCCCACTCCATTCTGGCAACATATAGGGATAAGATTCTATGGCAAATGGTTAAGAGATGTAACTGGCATTAGACTAGAAGATAGTTCTCAATGCTCCCTGCATATTGGAATCACCGGGAATGTTCTCTAAAAATCTGATACCTGGGCCCCACCCTTGGAGATTCTGATTGAAGTAGCATCGGAATTTTTTCATCGTTCTTTCACAGATCCTAATGTGCAGCCAGAGTTGAGATCTGCTGCTCTATAACAATGTTTACTCTCCTTGCTATATCATAAGAATTAGCTGGCAATTTCATTTAAAAGTATAGATGCCTAGGCCCACTTTAGGACAGTCTCAATCTGTGCTTTCAAGGGAAAAGTCTTGGAATTTATTTGTTTTTTTTTAATGATAGTCCCCAGATAATTCTTATAATTGGGACATTTGGGGAAATACTTCATTAGACTCTAAGCTCTGCTAGAAAAAGTGCTATGGTCTGTCATTCTCATTCTCTGCTGTATTCTCAGGCATAGCAGAGACTCTGGCTCATATGAAGCATTCAAATATTTTTAATTAATTAATTACCTGACTTTAAAAGTGGAAATAAATTTTAAAAATTGACAAGTTTAAAATGCCACTTGTGGCTGGTTTTATGCCAGAGAATTACAGAAGTAGAGTAGTGAAAAATTTCACAAGTTTCAACAGGTTCTCTTTCAAGACTTACTATAAATATTATAATACATCAATTAATGGTCTGCATTTGGTATTCAAAATTCACTGCAAGATAGTATTTGCCAGTGAATGATAAATGTTTTCTGTATAACTGCTTATTAGAAAATTCACGAGTGAATGGAATAACTGAGAGTGGACTCTATAATGCAAACTGAGGAATACAATTGCACCTAACAGTTAGGAAATTAAGAAAAACAATTAATAATTTATTTGTACTTACTTTTTTCCCCTAAAAATGCAGGGCTTTTATATTTTGTGTTCAATTGAAAGGCAAATGAAAGGCATACTTCAACTTTAAAACAACTATTAAAATTTTTTATCGATGATTTTTTTGATACATTCTGAAATCTTCACTAATTTAGTTAAAATGTCATCTTCAAAATTAAAATTCTTTTAGCCCTTACCAGCTTTGTCATTTTAAATTAGCTGTCATTTGCCATCACTAAATTGGCTATTTTTAAACTATGATTAATTATTTTCCTTTATAGTCACCCAAATAAGATGACACTCAATGAACAGTGAATCTTTCTCAGCTCTAGACCTACACCCCCAATTAATTAGTTGTGTTATATAAAAAAGAAATGTCTGTATGTATGAGCATATTGTGGAGTGTTTCTCTATCTCAATGTATTAGAGAAAAAATGAGGGATTAATAGCAATAACAAATGGAATTTTTACAGTGTGTTATAATTTACAAAATGCTTTCACATACATATCTCATGGGAATGCCATGGTCACTCTGTGATGGAAGTATCACTATTTGATTCTTTATGGTGCTGATATACTATATACTTATACAGGAAAAAGACCATTCATTTGATCCATATATGTTTGCAATGATGTTTTGGTTTCGATGTCAAACAATTTGGAAAATGTACTTTTTCAGGAGAACAAAGATAGTTGCTAGTATTAAGTAAAAATCTTTAAAGCCTTTAGCTGTAAACCATGCTTTGCAAGCTCCAATGCCACAAAGTGAATGTATATATTGGGCCAGGTGTAAATGGGTAAGTTGCTAGGTGATAAGGTCTATGGCAAATTGGAAAATACATCCCTGCCTACAGCTTTATATGTTTAAAAAATATTTAAACACTATAGGCCCAAAACAACAACAACAACAACAAAAACACATATCTGCATTCCTCATATACAACCTCTGCTCCACACTAGCAGAATATGGGATATAGAAAAAGAAATAAAGCAGGAACACGGAAGCCCAAGGAAATAATATGATCAATGGTTTGGGATTCAGAAATCGAGCTTAAGGTCTAAAATACCAATCGCAAAGTTCATAAATATGGCTGATGCTCATCCAATATCAGCAGCCTCCTATCTTTCTGTTCTGACTTGGTTTTCTTGTTGCTGTTGGGACAGCATAATACTGTATTAAGAACACTATAATGATGTGCCGTTGGACTCTTTAGTCAGTTTCCTCATCAGTAAAATGGATATATTAACTATAGTATAGAATTGTTGTGAATTAAATGAGAGGATACATAGCAAGGGGTTAGCCAAGCTTTCACAGTGTAAGTACTAAATAAATAGTAGGTTTTTTCATCATTCTCATAATGATTGGAAAGAATTACTTCCTTACTCATTCCTTGAACTCCTCTTTAGTATATACTAAAGATGGAAATTAACTTTCAGACCTGTATGGTAAGAAGCTTGCAGGGGAAAAGGCAGAGTTCTTTCCTTTCATCAAATAAATCAACAACCACAAAACCAAAAACTGTGAGCTGATCAATAAACTCAAATAGCACATTTCCTTTTGAACTATAAAAGGTATTGGGCAAGTTAGGTGCTATCTAGTACCAACTAGGCCATTGTTTCTTGAAATGACATTCATAGAAACGCTCCAAGAATTTGGTTCCCTTAAAAATGCATTGATTGAACATCTCTGAGATGACAAGAACAGGATCTCTGCCTCTGAAGCCTTGACATGCTCAGAGTGGTAGCGGAGAGAAAAATGCAAACAAATCATTTCAATACAAATACAAACATGTCTGAGTTCCTCAGTCTCTGATGTGTCTCTTTTCCTCTTCCTCTTTCAGTGGAACTTTCTAAGTATGGCAGAAATGCAAGGATTAGTATACTATGAAGAGACTGAGGACAGATACAGGCCTACTCTTCAAAATGTAGTTTTAGTGTTACATCCTCCAGGAAGCTCTCCACTCTGCTTTGATGTTTGACTTACTTGAAATCTTTTAAAAACTGCTGCTTAGTCATTTTGGTTCTTTATCATTTTCTATTTTAAATAGCAATTAAATTGTTTTCTGGGCATATGTTCTATGTACCCAACCAGACTGTAGTAGGCCCTCTGAGGAGGACTCTTTTGGGCAATATGCAACGCTGTATCTGCATTAATGTGAAAAACTGTTTTACTGTTGCCAGATTAGAAAAAAGTAATCCATAAATAATAAATGCAATAGTTTGCGACTTTATAATTTTGACGACGCCTATGAAATAGTGTTTCATAAAATTTTAAGAATTTTGGTGTAATTTAAGCATTTAGGTTAGAGTAGAGATAGAAAAATGGTAAATATAAACTTCTACCTGTTATATAGAAAATGTTTATTTTTACTTTCAATCTATTATTTTTGGTCCCGCTTTATAATTTGGCGGTAACAGCTTGTAATTACTCAAGGGGAAACAGAACAAACATTCGATCGCCCTACAAATGAAGAGTTACAGCTAGAGAAAACTTTCAATGATCACTCATTTGTTTTACTACCACATGTAAAGATGTTTGGGATGACAGGATAATACTCCTAAAACTCACAAATCTCTAGTTTGCATTATACTATTTTATCACCTAAATCTGTTTCCTAAATATTGTTACTGAAACTCAAAGAAAAAATGTTCATTAATATGTTTTTAAAAGCAGTAAAAAAAACTAATAAATAACAGTGAAGAAATTACTTTTATTTGAAAACTAGTAATTATAAATAGGTTGAGTTCTACATATATTCCAATATGCGAGATTCAACCATCCTCATATCTAATTTCTTTTATCTCTCCTATCTTTCATATCTGCCTCTTCCTTTAATTTCCACCGCCATTAATGAAATTCTGCTTTTCATTAGTTCTCATCTAGATTTCTGCAACAATTGCTTCACCAGTTTCTTGACTTCTCCTTCTAGTTGATCTTTAACAAAGATGCTGAATTAATCTTTTACTAATACAGTTCCAAATTTGTGGAACTCAAACATCCTCAGTGCCTCCTTCTTGCTTACAGAACAAAGTCTAATCTACCATAGGCTAGCATTCACTGATTTTTGTGCTCTTGTTCCAATTTATTTTTCTGAATATTTTCCCCAAGTCTACTTCACATATTACATGTATTTATACATTTCATTCACTAAAATGAAACTATATTGTTCTTCTATATGCCTTTAACTTCCTAATTTCTATTTTCTTCATGTCTTCCCTAAGACTAGGATGCCTTTCCAAATTCTGTCCATCTTCAGGGATGTCACCTCTTCCATGAAGTTGTCTCTAAAGTCCTCAGGGTAATTAATACTCTTCTTTCTGAAAGTTTATAGAAAATTTTCACTATCCCTTTTACAGAACTTGGCATTTTATACCTAAAACAGATTTAGGTAAGTATTTTTCTCCTTTACTAAAATATGAAGATCTATATGAACTTTACTAATAATCATGAAATGAAAGTTATTGGTTTTGATAATCTAATTTGTTCCATAAACTAGATCAGTGGTTATCTAGATCAGTGGTATTCTCCCCAGTACCTTTGGGATTCCACGGAGGTGGTCTAGGAATCTCCTTCCTTAGGAGTGGCAAATGGTAAGTAAACAGGATTCTCTACCTTATTCTCTGCCTTCAACAAAAACCACTCCATTTTATACATTGGCCTTCCTGTAAGACTTTTGTTTAGAGAAAGCTTTCATTGTTTGAAAACATATCTTTAAAATCTCTTGGGATTCTACCCTGGAACTCTTTGGTTCTATATTTGTTTCAAGTCTCTATTTCACCTGAAAACATCTTCACATTAAAAACTGCTGTATTTTGGCTAAATTTACTATTACAAAAATACCAAAATAATAGCATGAAAGTAGTTTCAGATAATTTTGTATCAGGTCCTCCTATAACACCTGACTTTCATGAGACATGACATTCTATAACAGTCACTGGTTTCAATCCTTGATCTGACTTTACTGACCTAACAACTAGTTAGCTGGTGAATCTTACAGATACCACTGTCTTTCTGGACATTTTTAATAGAGCTGAAAGATATCTGAGAGGTAGTTACACAGCTTTCTATTTCTATAAAACATAATGACAAAACTTTAAATCGCCTCTCCACTTACCCACAGAGTAGAAAACACTGATCTGCAATAAATCTAAAATGTATCTTCACTGAAATCTGTCTTAGACTCCTAGTCAGTAACACAATTCTAAGTTCATTGTTTAGGGGGAAAAATACCTGTTTAAGTCACGGTGTATAATTGGCTGTGTCAGGTTGTGAAGGTACTCCATACCTTTGGCAACATCTACTGCAATAATTAATTTAGACTGCAAATCAAGAATCCTGGAATTTAAAAATACATTTAATGAGGATGAAATGGTCAACGTCAATACCATATCTTTCTAAAAGAAATCAATGGTGTATGTGATTTGTTATTCTGTAAAATTTCAGCCTTTTTTGCTTTATTGAAGGTTAAGCTAAAAATTCAACAAATCTGGAAAAATAGCTTTTCTACATCAGGTAATACTTAATTATAGATCAATTGGGATACCAAACTCTTTTATTTAAAATATTCTACTTGATTTTAAACTTGTAGTATTATACTTAATTTCTTTGTAATAACATAAAAATGGAATCTACTTTAACCACTGAGTGAAACCACATTCTAATCATTGTGGGCACAGATCTAGGAAGTGAATTCACATTAGACTTATACAAGACCTTTCTTTTTAAAAAACTTTTAAAAATAAACACTGAGACCCCTGGTAATTATTTTATCTGAGTTTACATATATCTGCTTTATTGGTATGCCAAATTTAGCCTAATTATTATAAACTTCAGTTATTAATTTAAATTATTTGAATTTGTTATCTTCAATTGAATTCCTATTGAGAAATCACTGAAGTCTAGTCACTAATTATTGGGCGTAAATTATTAGCCATCTTTAAAATGCCACATTTCCTAGTACCCAGAGATTTCAGAAAGGTAAAGTCTTATCAAAGCAGAAAGCCTCTGAGGTACTGCAAGGGTAATTACAATGATGTGTAAAATGAGAACTCAGACCAAGAGACTCATACCTCTTCTGCTCATGAAGGAGGGAAAATAGAGAACCCCCTGAGATGTACTGAGTGACGATGGCAAACTGGCTGGGATCATTCAAACAAGCACCCACAAACTGAATTACACAGGGATGATTGAGTCTGCAGAGAATGGACACCTCTCGGCAAAACATATCCACATCTGACTTGGAGCAGTAGGTGTTCGCTCGATATCTAGAAATGATAGCAACAGGAAATCTTCAGTCAACAGATAAATCAAAACAAAGGGCTCACCCTTTATATGCTTCTCAAAATTCACAGTTCCAGTTGGATGTTAAAAGATCTCATTTGCTTGCTTACCGTTTTATAGCCACTATTTTATTTCTGCATCGTCCTTTATATACTTTCCCAAAAGAACCTAAAATTATTTAAGAAAAATGAATAAATACATTATCTTGAGCTCATTAAACTAAAGCAGACTAGTATTTTCTTAGTTTACCTGAGCCGATAATCTCATGGAACTCAATTTCTGAGAGCTGAAGATGGAAATGTGAAGGCAATCCAGCCCTTAGGAGGAGGACATCTGCCTTCTCTGCAAACAGGAATTGTTATTTTATTTTTTAACAAATAAGTGCACACATGCATGTACATATATAATTTGCTTACCCAAAAATGTCATTCCCTGGTAACATTTAATTTTCCAGCTATAATTGACTATTTGGAGATACGAAAACCTTATCACAAATGATCTTTATCCCCTTGCATTAAAAGCATGTTAGTTCTCTCTCTCTATTACCCAACCTTTTTTTTATCAGGGCTAAGAGTTTATTCCTGATCTGATCAACAGCTAGTTTGTCTGCATGACATAGTAACTCTGGAGTACAGTTCATATCACATCATGATAAGAGTCTTATCTGGTCAATCCCTGCAACCTATCACAATAGGCTTAGCCAACTGTCCATAAACTAACCCTCAAAGGGATATCAATTAGATGTCAGAAAATAAACACATGAATCATTCAAAACAAGTATCCAAAACCAAAAAATAATTTTGAAGGACTTCAAATTCTAAATATTTAAATATAAATTTACAGTCAAATCATATTTTTTACTTTCCTGATCCCATGCTGTTAATTTCTGTGTGCAACATACATTCAAAACAGTTCTCAAAATATTACTCATTTGGAATCTTTTCAAAATTTTTTTTCATTTTTTTACCTATGGCAATTCTATTCTTAATTCTCAAATATATTAATATTTATAATTTACATTTCATTAAAGATACAAATATCTATGAGAATTTGATCTTTCTTTAATACTCATGAAATTTGAACTGAGAGGGCATATGTGAAATAGTACAGTAGGTAAGGTTAGTTAAGGAAAGAATGGTATGTTGATAATATTGTTTATGCTTACAAAATAGTTATCATTTGTAATATTTGAAACAAAATAGGAAGTTATCATAGTTGAAGTAATAGTTATCCTTAGTAATAAAGCATAATAATTGTACCACATTGAAATACCTTTTGTCATGCTTTTAATCTTCCCCAAGGGAGATGGAACAGACACATAGGAACCATCTAGAAATCAAATTATATTATAGAATTTAAAGTAGCAGTCAGTTGTTGTCTACATAAAAGTTCAACATTATAAAAAGAAGCAGGTGACAAAGAAATTTGCTGAAAAAAACAGGTGAGACTGTAGCTTAAATACGGGTCTTTCTCTGGATACTGAAAGTATATAAAAAGATTAAAAATTCCAGGCCTAACAGACTCCAGCATATTTAATTTGTACCTGAATATGAGTATTCTCTGTCCTGACTTAATAGTTTACTGAAATGGAAAAAGACTGCTCTCAGCTTACCCAGGCCTTCCTAGTCATTAACAAGTTCATAAATATCCAGGTTCAGGAATGTTAAACTTGGAGGAACTGCAGATTAGTGACTTAGAAAATAGCCTAAGAGGAGGCTTCTACATTTTCAGCCTCACCCAGGCAGTTCCCTTAAAATAAAGCTAATCTGACATGCTCTCCTCCCTCACCCCAGAATGATAGTAACAGAAACACAGGTTTACCTTTAGGAACAATATTATACTAAAAACAAAAACTGAATAAGAAAGTGGGTACCTCCTCCAGGCTGAGAATATTCATTACAGGGCAATTCATCCTGAGGTCTCTTATAATGCTTCAGGAGTGTGACAATTGCATCGTGTCCTTTATGAAATGACAAAAAGGATAAAGGGTCTTAATTTCTGTTTGATTTATTTATTCAAGCTTACCATCTAATTGAAAAATGACCAGAGATAGCTTGAAACACAGAATGTATCTTAAGAGATAATATATTGCAATAAAAATTTAGTATATTTATTCATTCATTCAAAATAATTCATTAAGACACCACTACATATAAGGCACTGTGTTAGGTACTGGGGATGGCTGCTCACAGTGAACAAGGCAACTATGGTCCTACCCTGAAGAAGCTTAGTGTAGTTGAACAAATAATAAGAATTATGGGAATTCCTAAATGAGGAAACATCAAGTGCTATGAGAATATATAATAAGGGAACCATTAAAAGAGTGAAAAGCACCTGTGATAACCAGAAGGAGAGACATATTTGCTGTGGCTAAGCATTACGTTCAGTTGGCAACTGCAGCATAATTTAGCACTAAGATAATTTACATAAGTCTTTGTGGCAGGAGACAGCTGGCTGCCTATCGATATTTGTATTCCCTATTCATGAAGTGATTTTTGTCACTGGGAATAACTGCCCATCCAGGGACAACAGTTCCCTATACCTTTTGCATCCAATTGTGATCTCGTGACAAATTCTTACCACAGAACATGAGCAAAAGTGATATGAGTTCCTTTTAAGAAACGTGAAAAGTTTCTTAAAAGAGGGCTTTTAAGAAACAGGTGAGCCTTCTCCACTGTCCTAGGCTGGATGAATAAATATGTCTTTCGGATCTTTTCACTGCTTTTCTTGTCTTACTATTTTGCCCCAAGAATTGTAAAGGAACCTGGAAACTTCTTTATGGAACTTCAGATAAATTGTATAAATACCATTATATTCCATTTCTATTACTGCTGTTGTTAATTAATGCATATGGAGTGGTTTAAACAATGCAATTTTATTATCTTATAGTTCTGGAGGTTGTAAGTCAAAACATGGGTCTCACTGGGCTAAAATCAAGGTATTGGCAGTGCTGTACTCCTTTCTAGAGATTCTAGAGAAAAATCAGTTTCCTTGCCTTTTCCAGCTTCTAGAGGCACCCACATTCCTTGGTTTGCAGCCCTGCTTCCATCTCTTCAAAGCCAGCAATGGCTGGCTGAGTCTTGTATCTCACATCATATCAGTATGACCTCTGCTTGTTTCTCCCTTTTTCACATTTAAGGACTCCTGTTATTTCATTGGGCCCACTGGGATAACCTAGAATAATCTCTCTCTGTTAAAGTCAGCTAATTAGCAGCCTTAATTCCATCTGCAACTTTAATTCCCCTCTACCATGTAAGGCAGCATACTCACAGGTTCCAAGGAACAGGACCTGGGCATCTTTAGGAGTCCATTACTCTGCCTACCACACCCAATGCGATGAAAATTTTAATGTTTTGTTTGTATGTCGGTGCTGCCTTCCTTTCTTCTCTATCTTTGAAGGCTGTTTTAGCCTCAGGATAAAAGGAACACCACTGACAAAAAAATTTTGCTAGAATTAAAATACCCCTTCATCTGTCCCATTGCTAGATTCATAGGTTCTGAAATTTTGTTCGCTCTTTTACACACTGTCTGTCCCAACTGTAGTCGGACCTGTGGTGCTTTTGGAGTTATTTACTTATTTTGGTCTTTTAGTGTTTGAGACTAGAAAAAAACTTTTTTTTTCTTATTTTTGTTTTTCCTAGCAGAGGCATCTTTGGGGGAAAGAAAACAACCCAAACCCCAAGCATTTAGTCAAGCACAACAAAACTTAATTCACTGAGCTCTCCTCTTCGCCTGTCTCAGCTCCTCTGTTGGACTGAGTGCAGCTGACAAGCTAGGAGAAAACTGCTCTCCCTAGTGAAGCAGAAAGCCACATCTTGAATCCTCAACGCCTGTGTAAGTCGGTGATCACACCCTTGATGTTACCTTTCATTTCAATAGCTCTCTTGGCTGCACTTGCTCTGAGCGGTTTTAATTTCCTGCCAGCAGAGTGGCACAATTTGCTGGCATTTTCTTTGGGATGCTTTTCATCAGGAGCCTAATGAGAACCTGGGTTCTGGCTGATGATAAGCATGAGGCTGCCAGGGAAATGCCAAGAGGCTCTCTCAGCTCTGGAAGACATCTCCGCCTATTTCCCACCTCCTGCTAACTGTGGGCGAAGGCACACACACATACAGAAAATTCTCCACTGCTATCTCTGCTCTGACAAACTACCAAAATGTATGCAAAGAAACCTGAAAATCACTGTGGCCCAGCTTTCTGAAACTTGGCCACAAGGGGTTAAGCAGAAAAACACTCTGATGGAACTCACTAAATAGACTTGGTAAGCCAAACTCCTGATAATGAATACACCCGGATAACCAGAGCACACTAATGGAACACGTCCAGAGATAATCAAACTTCCACTAATTAAATAAAATGTTTTCTTGCATCTAAGAATTTACTATCTACATCCAAATATTTTACCCAAATAGGAGGCTGCTATGTCATTCGCCTAA
>NW_011888896.1:698561-703200 GCF_000151845.1 Pteropus vampyrus
GTTGGCAACTGCAGCATAATTTAGCACTAAGATAATTTACATAAGTCTTTGTGGCAGGAGACAGCTGGCTGCCTATCGATATTTGTATTCCCTATTCATGAAGTGATTTTTGTCACTGGGAATAACTGCCCATCCAGGGACAACAGTTCCCTATACCTTTTGCATCCAACTGTGATCTCGTGGCAAATTCTTACCACAGAACATGAGCAAAAGTGATATGAGTTCCTTTTAAGAAACGTGAAAAGTTTCTTAAAAGAGGGCTTTTAAGAAACAGGTGAGCCTTCTCCACTGTCCTAGGCTGGATGAATAAATATGTCTTTCGGATCTTTTCACTGCTTTTCTTGTCTTACTATTTTGCCCCAAGAATTGTAAAGGAACCTGGAAACTTCTTTATGGAACTTCAGATAAATTGTATAAATACCATTATATTCCATTTCTATTACTGCTGTTGTTAATTAATGCATATGGAGTGGTTTAAACAATGCAATTTTATTATCTTATAGTTCTGGAGGTTGTAAGTCAAAACATGGGTCTCACTGGGCTAAAATCAAGGTATTGGCAGTGCTGTACTCCTTTCTAGAGATTCTAGAGAAAAATCAGTTTCCTTGCCTTTTCCAGCTTCTAGAGGCACCCACATTCCTTGGTTTGCAGCCCTGCTTCCATCTCTTCAAAGCCAGCAATGGCTGGCTGAGTCTTGTATCTCACATCATATCAGTATGACCTCTGCTTGTTTCTCCCTTTTTCACATTTAAGGACTCCTGTTATTTCATTGGGCCCACTGGGATAACCTAGAATAATCTCTCTCTGTTAAAGTCAGCTAATTAGCAGCCTTAATTCCATCTGCAACTTTAATTCCCCTCTACCATGTAAGGCAGCATACTCACAGGTTCCAAGGAACAGGACCTGGGCATCTTTAGGAGTCCATTACTCTGCCTACCACACCCAATGCGATGAAAATTTTAATGTTTTGTTTGTATGTCGGTGCTGCCTTCCTTTCTTCTCTATCTTTGAAGGCTGTTTTAGCCTCAGGATAAAAGGAACACCACTGACAAAAAAATTTTGCTAGAATTAAAATACCCCTTCATCTGTCCCATTGCTAGATTCATAGGTTCTGAAATTTTGTTCGCTCTTTTACACACTGTCTGTCCCAACTGTAGTCGGACCTGTGGTGCTTTTGGAGTTATTTACTTATTTTGGTCTTTTAGTGTTTGAGACTAGAAAAAAACTTTTTTTTTCTTATTTTTGTTTTTCCTAGCAGAGGCATCTTTGGGGGAAAGAAAACAACCCAAACCCCAAGCATTTAGTCAAGCACAACAAAACTTAATTCACTGAGCTCTCCTCTTCGCCTGTCTCAGCTCCTCTGTTGGACTGAGTGCAGCTGACAAGCTAGGAGAAAACTGCTCTCCCTAGTGAAGCAGAAAGCCACATCTTGAATCCTCAACGCCTGTGTAAGTCGGTGATCACACCCTTGATGTTACCTTTCATTTCAATAGCTCTCTTGGCTGCACTTGCTCTGAGCGGTTTTAATTTCCTGCCAGCAGAGTGGCACAATTTGCTGGCATTTTCTTTGGGATGCTTTTCATCAGGAGCCTAATGAGAACCTGGGTTCTGGCTGATGATAAGCATGAGGCTGCCAGGGAAATGCCAAGAGGCTCTCTCAGCTCTGGAAGACATCTCCGCCTATTTCCCACCTCCTGCTAACTGTGGGCGAAGGCACACACACATACAGAAAATTCTCCACTGCTATCTCTGCTCTGACAAACTACCAAAATGTATGCAAAGAAACCTGAAAATCACTGTGGCCCAGCTTTCTGAAACTTGGCCACAAGGGGTTAAGCAGAAAAACACTCTGATGGAACTCACTAAATAGACTTGGTAAGCCAAACTCCTGATAATGAATACACCCGGATAACCAGAGCACACTAATGGAACACGTCCAGAGATAATCAAACTTCCACTAATTAAATAAAATGTTTTCTTGCATCTAAGAATTTACTATCTACATCCAAATATTTTACCCAAATAGGAGGCTGCTATGTCATTCGCCTAAAGCAGTTATAGTAATGATTTGTACTTTCAGAGTATTATTCATTTGAGTCCCTGAGGGTTTTGGCAAATGAGATTCCTGCTGGCTTGAGGTCTCTTTCATTTCTTGCTCCACACTCTCCCAGTCTTGTCTGTATTCCCCAAATTCCATGCTTTCCCTTTGATCTGTGTTCTTCTTGTGTTCCTATACCCCTTATATTTGGAGTGTTTTTTTTTCCCTCTTCAAGCCTCTTTGCTTTCAACTTTCGGAATAGCTCTTTATTTTAAAAACTAGGTTGTTGTTTAAAGCTACAAGTCCATCCAAAGAGCTGTTACAAAGGCAGTTAGTATCTACATTATGGTCATGTCCACAACAGAGGATTCATAATTATTCAAGAAGGAAAAGCACAAATTGCATTATTTCTCTATAAGGTTGTTTCTCTGTCTCCACCATTTCATCATAGGAACAATGAATGCTGTTTATTGCTATGAGATATTATTTTAAGAACATAGGAAAAAACCTTGCTATGAAGATTACTTTAAGAACTAAGTCTGAATATTAATCATAAATGATACCAGTACTAAGATTTTCTCCTTGAATTTGTGACTTTGAGGCCCTCTGGGGTCCAAAGTTAATGAGAACATGGATATTTGGTCTTGATTACAGAAGCCAAGGAAATCCTATTGACCTTGTATATCCCACACATCCAGGTCATCAAAGGAGCAGTCTGAACCTTTTGATATACCTGCCTCAAAGAATAGAACTTCCACAAAATAATATAGATGAGATTTTGCTCAATATTTTACTATCTCTCCTTCTCATCATGTTAAAAACTAACTTTCAGAAACACTGAAAAGTGGGATCAGAGGATGGCTTCTGATGTTTGCCCTTCTGTGACTCATCTTCCTCCTGACAGTCCTGGTCCCACACACTGTCAATTAAATCAGCGGCAACGAAAACTCCAGACTTGCTACATATTTTCATGACTTGAACCTGAAAGATGCTTTAATTTTACATCATAGAAAGAGAGTATAATCTCCTTTCCCCATTATTCTGCCCATTAATCACAAGGCCTATACAAGAATGTCACCAGTCCTCACCTTGAGATAAGAACCTGCAGGCATGAATGCTTTTGCAAAAGAACATTATACACAAACTAAGTCATTTAGCTTTCCTCTTTCATTTTTTTCTCTCCTTCCTATTGGGCCTTTCTTTTCCCTTTCCCTTTCTTCTACAAATATTTATTGAGTACCAGTTCAAATAACATCTTCCAGGAAAGCCCTCTGGAAGGCTTCTCAATTTTAAATAGTGCCCTTGAACTTTTTACTCAACATTGCATTTCCTTATTTTATTCACAGCACTAATCTTTGTCTGTTCATCCCTATCTGTTTTCTTGCTTGCAGCCTGTCTCTTCCTGCTAGAAATGCAGACGTCCTCAGAGCAGGGCGAGATTGTCTGTCTAACTTACTGTTTTACCCCAGTTCTTAATACAGTGTTTATCACATATTGGATTTGTACTAAATTTTTGTTTGAATGGTCGGTACAAGAAAAATATAATATTGAAATAGAAATGACCTTTGCTCTTATAAAGAATGCTAATGGAAAAGAAAACAAAAATTATATAAATGTTTACTGAAATTTTATTTAGCCACGCTCTAGGAAGGAAAGGTAGAGGATGCTATGAACATGCATATTAGTGCTATTTTACAACAGGCTGGAGGGGTCAGGAAGAATTCCTGGAAGAATTGTTTTTTAAGCTAAACTTGAAAGATAAGTATGAGTTGATTAAGCAAAAATGGAGGAGAAAATCATTCCAGTCAGAGGAAAAAATTTCACAGTTCCAGTGCATAGAAAGAGAAGCTTTATTTAGAGGATTCTTTAAAATCTTCAGTCTATTAATTTGAGTATTAAGATTGTGCAATTAATTAGAAGCCTATGATATATAAAGAAATACCCATGGAGACAACAGAATAGTGGTAATTAGTATTCTCGAGAACATCAACTATATCATGACTGACCAGATGTCATTTAGTGAGACACAAAATAGAACGTTATGACTGAAATATCTGTTCATACTCTTTCACTTCAACAAACAGGTATTGAAATCTATTAGGAATCGGCATTTGAATTAAGTTTTTGGAAGACAAAAATTAACAGCCTAGATGCTTGCTCTCAAGAAGTTTACAATTTGGTAGGAGAAAGAGTGTTTCAATATAAAATGGCAAAAATAGAGATAGAGATGCGTATATGGTGCCATAAAACATAAAGAACATGTCCACTAAGCTGAAATTTCAGGGAAGATTTTCCAGAAGAGAGAATCCATAAACTGAAGGCCTAGAAGAAATCAGAAATGTAAAGAGTGAAGTTGGGTGGAAAGAATTAAAGAGTGTAGAGAAAGAGAGAACTGCATGTGAAAAGGCTTGGAAATATGAAATAATATGATTTGTGTATGGACAACAAATACTTAGGTATTGCTATCATGTGAATAGGTAATGTCTCAAAGGGTTATTGTGCAGATTTGATAAGGGTATGAACTAAAACAGTGATAGTAAAAATAAATAACAAATGGATTCAAAATATATCTACAAAGTAAAATAAACAAGGCTTTTTTTT
>NW_011888896.1:704045-726304 GCF_000151845.1 Pteropus vampyrus
CTTTTGATATACCTGCCTCAAAGAATAGAACTTCCACAAAATAATATAGATGAGATTTTGCTCAATATTTTACTATCTCTCCTTCTCATCATGTTAAAAACTAACTTTCAGAAACACTGAAAAGTGGGATCAGAGGATGGCTTCTGATGTTTGCCCTTCTGTGACTCATCTTCCTCCTGACAGTCCTGGTCCCACACACTGTCAATTAAATCAGCGGCAACGAAAACTCCAGACTTGCTACATATTTTCATGACTTGAACCTGAAAGATGCTTTAATTTTACATCATAGAAAGAGAGTATAATCTCCTTTCCCCATTATTCTGCCCATTAATCACAAGGCCTATACAAGAATGTCACCAGTCCTCACCTTGAGATAAGAACCTGCAGGCATGAATGCTTTTGCAAAAGAACATTATACACAAACTAAGTCATTTAGCTTTCCTCTTTCATTTTTTTCTCTCCTTCCTATTGGGCCTTTCTTTTCCCTTTCCCTTTCTTCTACAAATATTTATTGAGTACCAGTTCAAATAACATCTTCCAGGAAAGCCCTCTGGAAGGCTTCTCAATTTTAAATAGTGCCCTTGAACTTTTTACTCAACATTGCATTTCCTTATTTTATTCACAGCACTAATCTTTGTCTGTTCATCCCTATCTGTTTTCTTGCTTGCAGCCTGTCTCTTCCTGCTAGAAATGCAGACGTCCTCAGAGCAGGGCGAGATTGTCTGTCTAACTTACTGTTTTACCCCAGTTCTTAATACAGTGTTTATCACATATTGGATTTGTACTAAATTTTTGTTTGAATGGTCGGTACAAGAAAAATATAATATTGAAATAGAAATGACCTTTGCTCTTATAAAGAATGCTAATGGAAAAGAAAACAAAAATTATATAAATGTTTACTGAAATTTTATTTAGCCACGCTCTAGGAAGGAAAGGTAGAGGATGCTATGAACATGCATATTAGTGCTATTTTACAACAGGCTGGAGGGGTCAGGAAGAATTCCTGGAAGAATTGTTTTTTAAGCTAAACTTGAAAGATAAGTATGAGTTGATTAAGCAAAAATGGAGGAGAAAATCATTCCAGTCAGAGGAAAAAATTTCACAGTTCCAGTGCATAGAAAGAGAAGCTTTATTTAGAGGATTCTTTAAAATCTTCAGTCTATTAATTTGAGTATTAAGATTGTGCAATTAATTAGAAGCCTATGATATATAAAGAAATACCCATGGAGACAACAGAATAGTGGTAATTAGTATTCTCGAGAACATCAACTATATCATGACTGACCAGATGTCATTTAGTGAGACACAAAATAGAACGTTATGACTGAAATATCTGTTCATACTCTTTCACTTCAACAAACAGGTATTGAAATCTATTAGGAATCGGCATTTGAATTAAGTTTTTGGAAGACAAAAATTAACAGCCTAGATGCTTGCTCTCAAGAAGTTTACAATTTGGTAGGAGAAAGAGTGTTTCAATATAAAATGGCAAAAATAGAGATAGAGATGCGTATATGGTGCCATAAAACATAAAGAACATGTCCACTAAGCTGAAATTTCAGGGAAGATTTTCCAGAAGAGAGAATCCATAAACTGAAGGCCTAGAAGAAATCAGAAATGTAAAGAGTGAAGTTGGGTGGAAAGAATTAAAGAGTGTAGAGAAAGAGAGAACTGCATGTGAAAAGGCTTGGAAATATGAAATAATATGATTTGTGTATGGACAACAAATACTTAGGTATTGCTATCATGTGAATAGGTAATGTCTCAAAGGGTTATTGTGCAGATTTGATAAGGGTATGAACTAAAACAGTGATAGTAAAAATAAATAACAAATGGATTCAAAATATATCTACAAAGTAAAATAAACAAGGCTTTTTTTTTAAAGGGGTATGGGAGGAGGAAGTGGAAGGAGAAAAAGTAGTCAAGCATCAATACAGATTTCTGATTTGGGTGATAAGTGGATGGTAATGCCTTTAAATGACAGAATGAATAAGGGATATGGTAGGCAAAACTGATTGATAAGGATAAAAAAAGATGTTAAGTTCAACTGTGGACTTGAGTTTTACGTGCTTCTCAGATTCTCAAATAAAGGGATCCAGCATCATGTCAGTTGGTGTGGCTATTTAACAACATGGCCACAAATTCTTTGACACTTCTCCATGACAGTGGAGGAAAGTCCTGTTGTAGTAAAGAGACTTGTGAATTTGAGTTAAAATTTTAAAATATTGTTTTATATATTTGCATGCAAATATACATATTAGAATGATGGTTTTAAATTACTTTCATAATATTTCAATTAGTGATTTTCAGGATCTCCTTGATCTCACTTCAGTTCTGAGGTATTAAAATGAATTATATTACTTGAGCCATAAATAAGAGATATCAATACCATAAAACAACAGATGCTTTTATATATTCTAAGTTTGTCCAGTGGTGTTTGGCAGGGATATAAACTCTTCATTAGTGGGTCTATAGAGGATGCTCATCATCTTAATATGCCAATATGCCATATTTCTTACCAGACACTAAAGTATGCTGTAAATTAGGAAAGACAATGAGATTTGGGAGTTTTATAGAGCTTGATCAAAACTCTGCTATGCACTTAATAACAGATACCACCATTTTTATTAAGAATTTCCTATGTTCCAGACTTTTATATCTTATCCCTAACCCTTGGCAGAAGTCTATAAAGTGGTTATTAATTTACTCATTTTAAATTTAAAAATTAAGGCTAAGAGAAGTTAAATAACTCATCCAAGGTCATTAAGTAATGAGGATAGAATTTAGACTTAGACCTATCTGATTATGGAGTGAGATGGTAAGATCTAGTCCTCTATAATAATACCGGCCTCTGTTTGGTACCAGCTCTCTACTTATGAGCTGTGTGGTTTAGGCAAAAATGGAGGAGAAAATCATTCCATTAGGCAAGTGTGACTTAATGGCCCTAAGTTTTAATCTATCTGTAATAGAAAGATAATACCAATTTAAAAGATTATTTTGATAATTAAATTATATGCATATATATATATATATATATATATATATATATATATATGCATATGTGATAGGTACTTAATGAATGAACATTCTATTGTCCATTTTAATGTATATGGCTCCCTATATAGTTATTATGTTTCAAAAAGTATTTTTGTGTTATCTCCTTAGAAGAATAAAAGTTCTCTTCAGTCTAAGAAGAATTGGTATTATTTTATTTATTTATTTTTAAAAGAGAGAGTAACTAAACATGTAGAAATGTAACCAGTATAAAGGAAATCACACATAGATTCTCAAGTGCCACTTAAACCTTTTGTCTATTCCTCCCTCTACCTTATTCCTAATCCACGCTAGCACGCTAAGTTATGTTCACTAAAATAAACTAGGTTCACTAAAATCCAAATAGGTAAGAATTCAATATAGAAAAACTTGGAAATTTATAATTCATTGATGAAAATTTATCAAAATATTTAATGAATTCACCTCTTCTCCCTTCTACTCCTTCCCTATCCTTATTTCTTAGTTATTTTTTACTGTCTAAAAACTGTAGAAACTCACAACTGTAAGACTTCATTACTTTTAGAGAATACACTATAGTATGTTTACTATAAATAATTCACACCATACTACACTTGTCAAAAAGAATGAACAAAGTATATATCATGGTACGGGAGCCTTGATTTTTATTGTTTTTGCTCACTTACTCACTAATTCTCCAACTGCAGCTCTCTGTCATTGTGAATTAGAATGGTTCTGCTGTATACAAATATTGTATTCTGGGTAATTAGATATTGGAATAGGACTTTCTGTAAATTACTTTAACTGGTGTCACTATGGAAGCAAATAAGAAGTTTTTAGTTCTGTTTCTAGTTTGGGTTATTTTCTGACCCTAAATGGACTGACATAAAGCAGTGCTTTTCTTTGTCAAAGGCAGACTTTTCAAATCTAACTGCCAGACACACTATTGAGCTATGTGTTCAATTCTAATTGGCTGAGATCTTTTCAATTTGGCAGTTTCATCTTTAATGCAATGGATATAAGATTATGTGTAGGTCTTTTCAATGGTTTTTCCATACTGGTGATTAGGGCAGAGGATTTGAACATAAGCAGGCTGCTGGCTATTTCTTCTGGCCAATTTAAATTGATTCATACAAGTCCTTTGTACCCCAGGGAAAGGGCAGAACAAATCCAAGCAAGTGAGACAGCTATCGCTACTTTAAGATGGAATAGCAGAAAAGAAGATGGGGGCAGGTTCGGAGGGGGAAAATACTCTAAATATTGTAAAATCGGAGCTCTGAGTAGTCTGGCAGAGAAATACTGACACTTAACCAGTAGCCTTCTGTATAGAATCAAAGTTACCAGGAAAATTATTTCCAAGATTGATTTTGATATCTTTAGGTTAAAAAGGCTGTGTAAATGAATAAAGAAAACAAAACAAAAATAGACTCTTAGAAATAGAGGAAAAGGATGGTTACTGGAAGGGAGGGTATGGGATGAAAAAGGGGAAGGAGAATACAGTCAATAATATTTTGATAACATTGCATGGTGACAAATGATTATTAGAATTAGTGGGGTAATCACATTGTAAGGTATAAAAATGTCATATCATTATATTGTACATCTGAAGCTAATGTAACTAAAATAAAATTGTGCACTAACAATAAGTAAACAAAAAAATTTTGAAGGGCTATGTAAATGGAAAATACTTTTTATACCTGAATCCACAGGGAGCCATGGTAAGTAAACCTTTTTTCTGAAAATATTCCAAAAGGAAGTAAAATAACTCTTCCAGAACTCTAAAGGACCCCTGAACATGCTATATCTGAACAGCAGAGAGAGGGTCAGCTAAAAATTTTGTTTGGATCAGGTGAAAAATTTGTCTTAGAACCATTTAAAAAGATGGATGCTACTGAGAAGGACTCTCACTTTTCCATTAAGAGGGAAGACTAGGATGAGCTATTCAAATTGGGCACATCCAAAAGTTCTCCTTTACAAATAGACCCTGCTTATGAAGCTCCCTTTTGGTTTATCTCTCCTGGGATAGGAAACCATGATGGGGTCATTGGTAGATCTCTAAAGAAGGAACTCCAAATGACACCTCCAACTTGCTCAGGAAAATCCATAGTGTGCCACATCTATTAATTTAGTGTTTCCCTCTCCGAGTGAGAAAGGAAACCATTTCTTCATCCAAAGATAACGGAGACACTGTACTGTGGACAATATTTTAACAAAGCCATTTCATTCCTCCTTGACCACATGAAAACAACGCAACATTTCTCCAGCAAGAGAATATAGCAACAATTTCATTTTATTAGTTTGATTTGCTCTGCCCTAGAACATATGCAAAACATCCGTCTCCTGAGTGCCAACATTCAATTTGTTAAAATTCATAGTAATAATGAAATACAACACTGATGCCTGGCACATTAGTTGAACAAATAAGGGTAACAAGTGTGGCATATGTTGCAGAGACCAGTGGCTAAGTCCTTTAAGCTAAAGGATTTTTGTTGTCGTTTGGTAGGAAATTTTCGGAGCTTACACAATGATTCATTGTTTCATAAAGTGTGGGATTCCACAGAAAAAGAAAGTAAAACCAGTTTTCAACTATCACTCTCAATCAACTGAAAACAAACAAAGCCAACTTTTGTGCAGAACTAGCTGCAGCAGTTGTTTCTGAGCTGTCTTCTGGAACACTAATGCTTTGTGAACGGTCCTTCTCTAAAACTCAAATTTTTTGAGAGATACTGTCTGAGAATCACTTGGATAAATACAATGTGTTGAGTAACCAGACTTAGTAAGGCCTCCTGATGTTTCAGAATATCTAAGATTTTCCAACTGATACTCAAATACAGAACTACCTGGAATTTTTTTTTAATACAAAGTAGGGGGCCATGACATCTAACAGAAAAGCATACAGATATTCATCAAATGATATGTATGTGAATGTTCACAGCAACAGTATTCTTAATAATTCATAATTGAAAACTATCCAAATGCCCCTAAATGGTAGAATGAATAACTACATCATATGGATACAGTAGCAAAACACTATACTATACAATAAAAATGAACGATCTCCAACTACCTGCAACATATGGATGAATCTCACAAATTTTGGTCAAAAGAAGCCAGACACAAAGACTTGCATACCATAACATTCTATTTATATAAAATACAGAAAGAGGCAAAATCTAATATATGCTTCAAGAAGACTCCTCCTTTTGGGGAGTGATTGGAAGAGAATGTAAGTGAGGCTATGGGTGCTGGCCTTGATCAGTTTCATCACCTAGATGATAAAGGAGATCACTTTGTGAAAATTCACTGAAGTATAATGTGCAAACATGTATGAGTGTGTGTGTGTGTGTGTGTGTGTGTGTGTGTGTGTGTGTGTGTGTGTTTATACAATACTTAAATAAAAAGTAAAATACATAACAGGCCTATATCTAACTCATTCCCTACAATTCCATGTCTGTTCACTTGTCTCTATTAAAGTAACTTCTATATCATTTTTTTCACTAGCAGTCTTCAGACTTAGATGTTTTTCTTTCTACTTGTCTATGTGCTTATAACAGTTTCCCACTTCTATCCATCAAACTCTAACTCTCCTTTCATTAATAAACTGTCATGTCCTAGTTCAGGCAGAAAACCTTTGAGATCAACTTGGTAGCCTGAGAAATGTTTCAGTTTAGTAATTACTCTCTTAGCATGGTCTTCTAAGTTTCTAGCATTTAAAAAGATTAGAACGTTTCCTTATATACTTTAAACATCCAAGTAAGGCAATGCAGGCATCAAATTCTGACATATATTATAGTATTTAGTTGTAACTTTCTGATTTCAATGACAACATGTACTGTTCCATGTAATCTGGAAATTTAAAATCCATAGGAGCTTATGTGTATAGAGTTTCTATTATTTCATTTATGGGGTAAAATATATCTTAATAATGACGAAGATGCTATATCATTTTCTAATTGTCTCTAATTTATTTTCCCTTAAAATAAAGAATTCATTATTTATCATTTTTAGTTATATACTACTACTATTACCAATGTTATCATTGCTGAAATACCAATTATTAGGTGCTTATTTTGTGTCAGGCACTATTGTAAGCAATTTGCACAAACTATCTCATTCACTCTTTATAATCTTGTGAAGTAGAAGTTATTATTCTCATTTTTCAGATAAAAAAACAGAAGTTCACCAATAATAAATAACTTGCCCAAGATCAAAGAACATGGCTCTATTTAAACCCAGGTGTTCCCATATCAGAGCCCAAGTTCTCACCACTTTGAGCTCAAGCAAGTTTATACTTAAGCATTAATCATTGGCTCCCTTACTTTTTCTAGTGCAGGCATGGTCAGTAGTGTTAGATCAAACAAATATTTCCTTTCTTTCTTGGTATTTATTTCATTTAAAAAAATGTGAATCCACATCAAATTTCCCAATATAAGAGATAAAGCCTAGCTCTATGTCTACTCTAAGAAAGTAACTATCATTACCTAGTACAATTTTGTTTCTTTAATACCTAGGAATGTGATGGCACATTCTCTTTTCTAAGTGCCAATACCGAGAGTGCCTTCAATTCATACACAGCTCACGAGTTGCCTTCTCTAGTGATGGTCTATTGAACTCTTTGATCCAAATCCCAAAGACTCAAATATAATCCATAGAGAAATGGGAGTGTAGGAATCATGCAAGCAAAATAATTATTGATGCATTGACATAATATATGCACACAATTCCAAATATCACTATAGAGAAGCAATGATGATAAATATACCTTTTTCATAAGCCCACATCAAACACGTCTGCTCATCTTTTTCACCACTAGACCTGCTGGGATCACAGGCTACCAGATTCATATCAGCTCCATTATCCAGTAAGAACTGAACCAGACGAATGTGACCATGGTAGCAAGCAGAGTGCAATCCTATAACAGAATAAATGGAAGTGCAAAAGGAAAAAAGAGGAAAACTAAACCCCAATTTTCTAAAGACAGTCATTAGCACATCACAGCACTGTTGCCAGAAGTATAAAGCAAGGATTTAGTTCTTTGAGAAAGAATTAATTCTATTACTGAGAAAACAATATACTTTAAGCAAAAAGAAGTATCCTGTTCTAGTTTATCTTGACTATCTTTTGTTGAGCACGATTTCTAATATTTCTATATCCATTGTAATTACCAAGTACAAATATTAGCATCTTTGTACAAATCAAAGAATAAAGAGCCCAATCAAGTATTTTCCTTGAGCAGCAAACCAAAGGGAGGGCAGTATGATCAGTCTATTCCTGGTACAGGCCATAAGAAATGCATTGACTCTAGATAATTTGGTACAATAATAAAACCGATCCAAAGTCAGACTGCACCATCAACTCTAAATGATGTAACTGAAAAATATCATTCCCCGTTGGGGTTGACCACTCCTGCTATCCCTTCCTTCTTGAGCACACCACTGTTCTTGAGCATTAATAAGCATCAGAAATTGGTGATGTTCTCCCTATAGTCTTACCTGTGTGCCCATCCCTTCCTTGATGGTTGATGCTTATGACATTTTGATCAAGAAGAAATTTAACCAGGTCAATGCTCTTGCCATAGGTACAAGCACTGCAAAAATACACCATAAAGAAAATAGAAGGTTCCTGTTATGGGATGAATTACATGGCCCCAAGTTACTATGTTGAAACCCTAACTTCCATAACCTTACAATGTGACTATATTTAAAGAGATACAATTTAAAGAGCTAATTAAATTAAACTAAATCTTTAGGGTGGGCCCTAATCCAACATGACTAGTATCCTTGTAAAAGGTGAGACTGGTATACAAATGACAGAAAAGTAGGAACAACCATTTGAAGATACAGGGAGAAGGTGGCTGTCTATAAGCTAAGTAGAAAGGCTTCAAAGAAACCTAACATGTTGACACCTTGATCTTGGACTTTCAGCCTCCAGAACTGCGAGAAATAAGTTTCTGGTGACCAAGCAACTTAGTCTGTGATATTTTGTTATGGAAGCCTTAGAAAACTAATACAGCCCTGATTTACCCAGGTTATTTCAGATGTATATATAAGAGTACTAAAGAGATGGAGAAGGGAAATGTGGAAGGTAAGGGGAGAAGGCAATGGAAAACAAGCATGTATAGAATAAAATCCTGAAGATTCTAACATCTGGGCCTTGACCAAAAAAAGTGTATAAAATTTCTAGTATTTTCTTAATAAATATTTCCTATGCTATTAATCCTTTTTCATAAAAGGAGGGAAAATATTGTAAGAATTCCATGTATTTTTAGCTACAGGACCTAGGCATTCTGTAGGACAATCACATGGGGTAACCCAGAGGGCCCTGAGAAATTTAATCAAACCCAGGCCACAGTCTAAATTTTTTCCCTGGAAAAACCATACACCATGTCTCTGGAGACTTCGTCAGTCAGAGAGAATGATTTCAAAGCTGTCATTTTACTGTGGGAGCATTGGTTGCAGAGTTAAAAATCCACAGCTCCAGCAATACTACTAGCCAGGAGACCTCAGACCAGTTCTTTGATCTATTTGAGTTGTAGTTTTACCACCTAGAAAATAATTACAATAATACCTTTTCTACCTGACACATTGTTGCTGAAATTTCAGTCGAATTGATGCTTATAGAAGAACATTATAAGCTATAGAGGACTATTCATTGTCAGCTCTTTCCTGATGTGAGGCTATTTTATTATTGGTTTGTTTGTTTGTTTGTTTGTTTGTTTGTTTTGTTTTGTTCTGTTTTGTTGTTTGGAAAAATTAACATATTTCAGGACCCAAAGGAAATAAGATTCTTTAGATAAATTTTGTAACTAGGTTTGCTGAAGTAGTTAATTGGAATTCTAACTACTATTTAGCTTGAAAACAAAGATGCATAGAGAAAAAGATTTTATGTAAGGTAAATCATGCCTAGTGATGACTGCTAGATTTTATTTTTTTTGACTAGTAATTCTCACAAATTTTCTTTTTCTGTAGTTTCTCCCACATCTTTTCTTTTGGTATCGCTTGTTCATTAGCAATACTCTACTTCTATGATATGGGTAAATGGCAGGAGCTAACATTGGGCAGAAACCCATCTAAATCACGGTTAAAGGAAGGGCGTAGAGACTCTCTAATATTATGAAGTGTAATAAGAAAAATATATTTGGTCTTCAACCCCATGCCTGGCACAGAGCTCCTAAAACTCTTGTACTTTCTTCAGCAATGGAAACAATGGGAGGATCTTTTATTACAATATTTGGTCTTTTGCCCTCCATTCCTGACATAGCTCCAGAGGGATAAAACAAAGGAGCACTTTCAACCACAGCTGTGTTTATGTTAATGAGTTGATTTCTGGAAAGCCCTTGATAATCTCAGCATGAGATCTGAGGAATCAACCAAGTGATCAGACTAAGACAATATTCTGGAGGTGACAATCACCTTCCGATTATAGTTGGTTCCAATTTATGTGTACACAGTAGCAAAATTATTTGAAAACAAGCCTGAGGTGTCAGCCTTAATAAGCATGACCTATGGGAAAAGAGGACACCAGCAACCATACATATCAGTTTTGCCAATTGTCCCCTTCAGTGACAAATTCCACTGACCCATTCTGACTAAAGGCATGATCTGAAGAGTTCTTGCATCTTTTCTGTTACAGAGTATATATAGAAAACAGACAAATAATTTTGTTACTAGAAAGTAAAGATATATATAAAAAGCACAGGATTTGGAATTAGGCAGACATTTACTACATGATTTTCTAGCCATAGGAATCAAGCTACTTAGCTTCTCTGAGCCTTAATTTTCTCATCTGTAAAAGAAGGATAATAAATCCAACTTTATAAAATATTTATGAAGATTAAATAAGATAATGGATGCAAATAATCTGGTAGTCACTGCTCCATAAATGGTAGTTTTCTTTGCTTCCTTTTTTGCTGAAATCTTGGTTGATAAGAAAAATCTGAAAATCCAAGTGAAATTTGAAAGGTTGATGCCTCATGCAGAGCACAAGCTTAATTTTAATTCAGTATGAAAAAGAGTGTCCTCATTTTTATTATTTACCGGTGTTACAGAAATACTATGTGAATAACATATTGGTTCCAAATACATTTTTAGAGGTTGCAAATTAGCCAAGAAATCTAATTTGTAGGTAAAAGATCTTATACTCAAGGTTTACTAAATTCAAATTACTATGTTTTTATTTTTATAGCAAAAGAGTAGCTCATTAAAAATGAGGGTTTTAAAGTTTATAAAAATTTGCCTTCCATTTGGACATTTTAGGGCCTTATAACTTTGAGTTATTAGCAACCTTCTCCCTTCCTGTCTCCCTCCCTCTTTCTCTCCTTTCCTTCCTTCCTCTTTTTCTGTCCTTCATTTTTTGTTGCAACTTTTCCAAAACTAGTTGTTCCTTCAGTGTGCTATTCTAGAGTAAAAACTACACTGTAAAGGACTCTCATCAATTCCTAGAAAGGAGCTAGTGCCTTCTTAGGTATCTTAGTGGCCACCCTTACTAAGCTTTTATAGGCTGACAGATGGATGTCTTAGATAGGTAGATACATTTGCACATAAGGTTTAAGTGCTAAGGAAAAAAAATGTCACATTGGATGCTGATGAATTCTGGTAATGAGATTCTTGTAGGAGGAGGATTACGGGCACTGCCCCTTTTGGCAGCTTTCTGCAGAGTGAAGTGGAATATAAGCAATATGCTTACAGATGTTGATATGCCTGTTGCCTTGGCAACATCAGTCCCTGTCTTTGTGACTGTTGCCAGGAATGCAGCATCTGGCTCTGGCCCCATCTGTTGTACTAACTGCAGCATCTGCCTCTACCTTTTCTTCTGTGCATCTAGCTTGTGCTCCTTGTCCTCTGCCCACCCTCTGCTCTTGCTCTCTGATTTTAACATCTGCCACTATTTGTTCTTGCTTTATGTACACAACTGCAGGAGCCACAGGGCGCCAGCTAAGTTTAGCGGTTATTGTACTTAAATATTCTTTTACCTGTGAAAAGCTGTTTCGCTGAAGATGTTTTCCTTAGTCAGACTTTCTATTCCTGATATTTGAATGATTTCCTTGACGACTTCGAATTTGCCATTGTAGCATGCCCTAGAGTTAAAGAAAATATTTTGATAATAGCAAAAAGGTACATGCCATATACCTAGAGGACCTAGAGAACTATACATAATACTCACAAGTGCAAAGGGGTGTCTCCGTAGATATTAACAACATGAGGCTGGACTTCCAATTCACTCTGGAGCAGGTACTTCACTATATCATGGTGTCCAAAGCGAGAACAGAAATGGAGTGGAACGTGATCTTCATTGTCCTGAGCGTTCACTGTCGTCAACAAGAAGGGACAAGGTATGTTATCCGGAATCCTCTGTTTCTAAGCCTTCTCATGTGTAGTGCTAGGGACTTTTCTAAGTGCCTGATAAACTCCTGGAAACTGCCAATTAATGATAATAATAAAGGAAATTAAGTGCAACCAATTTAAAAAGTTATAATTATATTCTATTGACTCTTATCACATTAAACAGGCTTTCTTCTAAGCTCCCATAAATTCTATGGAATGCATCTAATCAAATCTACCTTACACAATGGAATAGTTCAGGAAACTAATAAGCACCTAAAAGGTACTCGTGGCTTTAATTCCACACATACTCTTTAAAATTGATTTTTTTTCCTCTGGAAGATGTGAAAAATTATAGATCCTGGCCAGAGCACCATTCCCAGAGATTTTGGTTCAATAAATTAGGGTGGGGACCAGCACTCTGTTTACAACACTGTGTAAGCAGTTCTGATATACTCCTAAATGAGAATTGTCATACTACAGAACAAAAACATGGTATAATTAAAAGAACAAAGAAACAAACAAACAAAAAAAGAGCTTTAGAGTGAGGCAAACCTTATTGGTTGTGTTATCTTAGACAGTTATTTAATACTCAGCTGTTCACTTAGTAGTGAGCATCTGTCCTTCTCTTTGGCCGACCCAGCCTCATGACCTCTTCTGACATTTAGGGAATTCTCTATACTGAAAGTACTACCTAGAGGCCAAGACCATGCTCTCTCACAGAAGCTGGAAATATGGTTTCCAAATCTCCTTTGCAGCTAGGGAACAGGATTAGCAGAGGCTGACCATATGTCCCGGTTTAGGCCTGTTATCCTAGCTTAATGTTTAATAGTGACCCTTTCACTCTCAACAGCGTCCTGGTTTGGACACTTATCTATAGGCATTTCCAATCAACACATTATGTCAGGCTCTGACATTGGAGCTGATAACACAAAAAAGCAGAGCCCAATCTATCTGGGCAATGTAGCAGTGGTGGAATAGCTCCAACCAATTTCCAGTAATAGTAATTCTAGCCATAGACTCAGTGCCCTGCATTGTTGGTGCCAGAATCACAAGTGTTAATGTGTGTGCCTAACAGGGACTAGTTTTGGAGTGTGATTTTTTTAAACATTGTTCTTCACTGCGAGGATTCCAAACCTGGCTTTCCAACTCTGTCTTGGGGAAGATTCTGTATTCTGCCTGATATCCTTTAATATATTCCTTTTATGCTTTAATTAACAAGAATTAGTTTCCGATGCTTGCAAATGAGAACACCTGGCTGATATATAGCCATTCCCCAACAAATACTAAATGATCACTGAGCACCAGGCACTGTGCTAGGTGCTGAAGGTATTGATTCTTATTAGTAACAATGAAATAGCACTATTGTTGCAGAGTTGAAAGGATTAAAGAAGAACATAACTGGAAAGCTTCTAACATGATGCCTGTCACATATTAGACACAATAAAAAAGTCTACTTCCCCATTTTACTGATTTCTCTCCTAGAAATTTGCTAAGTGCTAAGACCAATAAGCTATAAATACATAGAATCTATACTTTTGAATCACTTACCAGCTAGTTGAATAGTCAAGAATTACAGATGTAAAGTAAGAACCACTGAAAACCACACTACTAAATTCTGAGTCTGCTTTAGCACAATTTTTAAAACTAAAGTAGCTAGGTCAACTGGCCTATAGCCTTTTTTTAATTACTGGATTACTCTGTCCAACAGTATAGAGTGCTTTATTCAAAATAGAAAATAACAGCCCTTAACAAATCCCATTAATCCTCATTTATATATATAAAAAAAACAAAAGAACAGAAGGAAAAAAAATTGTAATCATGGAGAATAGGAAGGGAGAGAAGAAAGCAAAGGTAATATTTAATTCAAAAATGTGCAAGTAGTTTATTACTATTGTTACTAAAATCATCATTTAACATTTAATGAACACTGATTTAGGCCTTGTAGCTGCTACATTTGTAGGTAACGATTCTTATTTTATTTTTTCTGCTCGATCTTAAGCCAAAGAAAAATCTTTAACACATTCACTGAACTCCTCCTCCCAAGGCTGTTATTGAAAAATAAATCTTTGAATCTTTTCTATTAATGAGTGACTCAAAGGACACCCTTCCTTCAGAAAAATGTTCCTGGTTGTCTTGATTATATTCCTTTTTATGACACTTTTTCTTTGTTCACATTCTGTTGGAAGCCAGAAAAGTCAATACTGTGAGTCGATGCCTGAAAACAGTAGGGAGTCCAGGGCATCTGAGGTCAATTAAGAGTTCTTGAGGTGCAGAGGGGACATTGTAAGGCAGAGTTCAGCACAATCTTCCATTAATTCATAATTTGCCTTTGGCCATCGCTGGCTCCACCCAACACTATTCTTCTCTAGTTAAATCAATAATCTTCAAAGTAGATTATCTACTTGGTGAATTACCTACAGTGGCCTAGATTTTCTTTTCATCAAAGAAGATATAAATGCCAAACAAAGGGTCAAGCCAGGAGAAATCTGGATCAGACACAGAGTTTATGTATATACAGCTATATTTATGCTTCAGTCATTTTAATTTACTTAGCTTTGTCTTGGATCAATTTAAAAAGACAAAAATTATATGTAAGTAACATCTTTTGAAAGAAAGATTGGATCAATGGGTGGGAAAATGGATGTTACTACTTGCTTATATCTGTTTATTGATCTTAATGATAAAATAAAAAAATCCATATTAACCCAGAAATGTCAGCATATCCCATTAGCTCTCTAAAGCAACTCCCAAGTTTGTGATTCTGACAAGATATATTTTTAAAAATAAAATACTTCCTCTTACTGAAATACTCTAGAAATTTGTGTGACTTTCTATAAAATCCAGTTCTGTGTTAAAAGCATTATGGCATTCAACTATTAACATTTAACATTCAGATGACAACAAATTTTAAAATTCTGAATTTTAAATATTGTGAGGACTGTATCACCATATTTTTCTTATGGAGTCTAGCAATATTTTGACCTTTGCAATCTCATTCAATGAGCATTACATTTCTCCTTTTTCATTGCCCTAAGAGGTACAAGGAAGAAGACTAGAGACTTAAAACACACATGACTGAATAGGTCAGTCTCCCAAACATGCTGAACTGAAGAGGTTGCTTTCAGAATTACATTTTGGCTAATTTTTTAACCTGATTTATTTTCATTTGTGACATTCTGTTTCCATGGAAACATACTATAAATGCCAGATTTCAAATTGTGCTCCTTTTGGGGTCATCCATTTACTCTTCCTCCTGTGCTCATTTACTACAGGCAAGGTCCAGATCTAAAATAAATCATCTGGAGGCCTAGCTACATTTTAGAATAAGTGAACTAGTTGATAATAAACCCTATGCAGTGTCCTTCAGCACAAGAGATTTTATTCTTTACAATTGGTTGAAATGCAAAAGGGACTTAGATATCAAGTCCGTATGAGAATAAAATTAAAAAAGAAAACTTGACAATCTGAGTCACACTCTTGATTTTTTTAAATGATTGGGTAGGAGGTATATGTAGTGCTTGTGTCAGTCAGAAAGAAAATGTTAAAAATTATATCGTACGATACTGGTATGTAGGGGGAATACAGGTGCAGTACACATTTCAATGCCTTTTGTAGAAGCGTCTTTTGATCCTGGAGACATGCTGATCATAAATGACACTCATTTTGACACCACTGAGCTTTGGAGTTGTGAAGAGGAATAAAAAGCTGAGGGTGACATCGATAATAAAAGGAAAAAAGTGAACAGTTCCTGACCCCTTGGAAGAGTGAGGCAGTTTCAAAAACACAATTATGTGTTCAGTGATTCACAGAGGTGTACCTCTGCCTATTCTAAACTAACAGAATCAAAGGGATTACTTAAATAAGGTCCAGGAAACAGCATTACTTGTGTCCTGACAATATGGGTTGTTTATGATAATGATAAGAGAAATGCCTGTGTTACTGCATATCGTCTCTTACAAAATGACACAAACTATGTTTCTCAAAGTTTACAAAATAAAATGGACCTATTTCTGACACAGAAACTGGAAAATGCCTTAACTTCTTGTCATAATCATGTCTGGGAGCCTTTGTATTTTTCTTATGAGTAAATCAAAACATTGATTAGCTTTATTAACTGAATAACAATCTCAATTTGGGACCAAGGAACTGGCAGTCCTAGAGCTTTGACAACCTTGTCCTTTTGGAAATGTGCATCATTTCTGCTGCAAAGGCCAGCAGCTCTTATAGCTGGGCTTTTAATTAGGTCTCTTGGGGTCAGTGAAAGAATGTTGGATATGCCTGAGAGAATTTAATGACAAGATATAACTCTAAGTGAATTTGTGTCAAAAAAAGTTTGTGGGAAAGAGAAAAAGAGAAAGAATTTTTTTTCAATAATCTACTTTTAATCAATTTTCTAAAATTCATTTTATAATTTAAAAAAATAAAATGCTGCAGGAAATTTTATTCTATTAACTTCACCTAAACTGTGTTCTATGTATTCTAAAGCTTCCCCCGCCCCGCCCGCAACCCTATCATACTCTAACTCTATTTCCATTAGAAAGAATAGGAATATCAAATATTGGGAGGGTATGAGGAACAAATGAAACTCTCATATATTGCTGTGGGAGTGTGAAAAAATATAAATGCTTTGTAAAACTGTCTGAAAATTCCTGAAAAGTTAAACATGTGCATACCCTTTGATCCAGCAATTCCACTTACATATATATACATGAATATATATGTCCACAAAAAGAATTGAATAAGAATGTTTCTGGATGCTATATTCATAAAAGCCAAACACTGGAAACATTCAAATGTCCATTAGGAGGAGAATGGATAAATAAATTGTGGAATATTCATATAATATTCAGTAATAAGAAATAGCAAACTATGATTCATGCAACAACATGGATAAAAGTCAAAATCATTGTGTTGATTAAAGAATGCCATCACAAAATTACATGAACCACTAGAACAGATATAACTAACCTATGGCAATAGAAGTCAGAATAGTGATTTCTTTTGGTGGTGAAAGCTATTTACTGAGAAGGGTGCACAAGGGAAATTTCCAGAGTTCAACATTACAGATGAAATTTCTCAACCTTCCAGATGAAAATGTTCTATATCTTAATTTGGGTGTTTTTTACGTGGGTGTATGCATAAGTAAATAGTCATTTAAGTCAATATTTATTTAAAATTTGAGAATTCTGCTGTATGTAAACTTTATCTCAATTTAAAAAAAAAGATTAGTGAATAACAACAAATAGGAATAATTTCTTTAGGAAAATCCCATACTTTTTACTGCAGCACCTAATATATTAAGAGTTGAGCTAAACTATGTAAAGAAAAGCTAAAGTTGAGCTAAACTATGTAAACACATAGGTTTAATTAACACACTAAAGATAATAAATTATGACTTGTAGAACAAATTAGTACATGAGTACAGGATTAGTTATCTTCAAGATTATTCTCTAGTAAATAAGGAAAGTACAAGTAAAAAGTACATATAAATTAAAAGATAGTAAGGTCATCTAAATATGTAATCTTACCATCCGCTTTGCTGCCTTCTTCCATCAAGAGTTTTGCAATATTAAAGAATCCTTTTGCCGATGCTAGGTGGAGAGGCCTATCTCCAACTTCACCACTTACATTTACATCAGCACCAAATTTCAAAAGGAGGCGGGTTACCTAAAAGATCCATTCATTTGGAATTGGTATCAAAAGTCAAACAATACAAAGCTTTCAGCAACATGGAAAAAGAAATATCATTAAGGCCTTAAGTTATTTTTACCTAAAAATAACAAAAAATCATAATTGGCCTAAATAATAAGGGATTTATTATTATATCACCTAACGAGAAGTTCAAAACTATGGCAATTTAAAGGTTAGGTCTTCATTGAACATCAATAATCCTTACCAAAGTCCAATCTTTTCCAGAGTCGTCTTCTGCCTAGTGCCAGCAGTGCTTACTTGATTTTTTGATTTTCACAACTGCTCCATTCATAGGTTACTGATGGTCATCTTGCTACTGGAAGTTTGCATTCTTTTCTGGAGGTTTGTTTTTTTGTTTTGTTTTGTTTTGTTTTTGTAAATGAGAGATAGCTATACTAGCTGAGATCCAATTAGCTGAGACTCACATTCAAAGGAACAAAGAGAGGTGAAGTATTAAACAATTTAGGAGCATTCCAGGAGTTATTTCAGGTAATTATGGTATTCCTTCAAATTATTTACATATTCATTTAGGAACCTTCCAAATAATGTCCCTAAACCTCACTTGCCTCCTCTGGGATTTTCAGAAGTTATCATAATGATCCCAAGAGGTAAGTTAGTATGTATCTTTGTCATTAAAATTACAGTTATGGGAGGATCCCTCAATTGTCCTGACCACTGAAGTATCAGCATAAAAGTGAATTCAAGCTCCAAAACTATTTTGGCTTTCTATGTGGCATCAAATTAACATGTTTGGGGAGAGACCTCTCAATAATATGGTATGTATTTAATAAAAATTCTAGGCAAAGAAAAAATTAGCTGGACGGGATGTGGGGAAACTTCCTATTGAGTATAGTTAGGCAAGCAACAAAGGTTCTAAAATCAGACTTCTACTTATTAGCTATGTCATCGTAAATAAATTATTTGAACTTTTGAAACTTCAGCTTCTTCATTGTTAAGAGAAATAATAATAGCTCAGCCTCATAGAGCTGTTATGAGGATTAAATAAGTTATTACATACAAAGCACTTAGAAAAGTATCTATTACTCAATTAATATTGGCAGAAGTCGTAGCACCAAGGTGGTACATGTATATTTTATCCTTTTGTTGGCTAGTCGGTAGACCAATATTTAATTCAAGAGAAATCAGAACAGTAGTAGTTTAGTCTCAAGAACCTTGCACTCCTAAGCACATATTTCCACTTACATGAACTCCATAAATTCTGATTATGTGACTTTATAATGGACAGTTTTAAATTATCTTAGAAATCGATTGTCTATTAAACAGTATTATTATATACCTAGAAAATATTGCTCTTGGTACAAAAAAAATCTACTCTTCCACTTAAAAATAAGTAAATAAACAAATGGCAAGGAACATACACATTAGGCACATTTATATATTGAATGTACCATTCTCTCATCAGCATATTTTAGCAAATGACAATAGCATCCATAAATTACTTATGTGCTGTCTTCACATGCAGAAAGTGGGTCCCTTATCATAAAAGAGCCATCCACATTTTAGCATAATTTTATAAGACTGTGACTATATATTCAGGGAATAATTTAGCCCTCCACCAAACATGCATAGAAGCTCTTTATGTTTCTGCTGGGTGATGAGGTTATTCACCAAAGGGAAAGACTCTACAGATAACATGCATTGTGTATATCCTGTCTGTTCCTGAAGTCAGAAAAGTATGGAATTATTTTTATTGCTTGGGTTTTTGGACCCTGTACTTTTATAAGCATTTTCAGTGCCCAGCTCTCCAACGCACTCCAGTGCATTCTGAGCGGCACATCAATGAAATGAGCAATCTTCCCTAGTTACAGGTCACACTTCACAGGTCTGAGTGTCTGAGCATATGACGACTACAAATAAATAAATAAATAAATAAAGGTACAATGACTAGAACAGCACAGAGACATTAGTAAGTTTGATTTTTAACTTGGGATCTTCAGGCAGTACAATGGCATGACCTCTATGAAAGTAAAAAGGTATAACCCTACTCCATAACTGAGTACGACAAGAGATCTAGAGATATAAAATGAGAAAGAATGAAACTAGGATGTCAAGAGAACAGTTACGTTTTGGTTTTCCAATTATGTTCATCTTTCTGTGTTATTTGGTTTATTTAGTTTCTTTAGTATAGCTAAAGGGCAGTATTTGAAAGCAGTATATAAAAATTTTGTCTTTTGATATGTTAAGGTTGAAAATCAATACACTTTGGCATTAGAGCATCTGTCCTTGAATTCTAGCTCTACCACTCAGGCAAACTGCCTGGACTTTATGATTTGGTAATACAAGAAGAGAGATAGAAGAGGTATAAGAAGAAGCTCTTAGGTACAGCAGAATGGGCCTGGGTTTTGGGATCAGACAGACCTGAATATATAGTCCAGATTTTCTATTATTAGCTGCATGATTCTAGTATGCTACCTGACCTGAGTGAACTCCATGTGTATCATTCATAAGAGGGGAAAATGACAGCTAATTTCAGGATTGTGGCAATTAAAAAAAAAACTATATAAAGATCTTAACACAGTGCCTGAACTGTGTAGTATGAACTCACATCTTAAGTTCATAAGGTTGTTATGAAGGTCAAATGAAATTATTTATTATATCAAAGTACATTGTAAAATTTAAAGCATTCTATACATATTATTACTTTATTATAGAATATCAAATCACATGAATATTTGCCTGTTATATAATTATATATTTAAAGTAAATTATACATTTTATATATTTAAAGCACATTTAGTGATTGTTTTTTATTTAATTTAGGTTATTCCGTGTATTAGTTTCCCATTGCCACTGTAGCAAATTACCACAAATTTATTGGATTAAAAGAAGAGATGTAATCTCTTATAGTTGCAGAGGTAAGAAGTCTAAAATCAAGATGTTAGCAGTTTGTACACCTTCTGGAGGCTTTCATTTCCTTGCTTTTTCAGCTTCTACACCTGCCGGGATTCCTTAGCTTGTGGTCCCTTCTTATATCACTTTAACCTCTTGCTTTCACTGTCCCATCTCCGATTACTCACTCTGATTTCCTGCTTCCTATTATAAAAACTCTTGTGATTATAACGAGTCCATTAAGATAATCCAGGATAATCTTCCTATCTCAAGGTCTTAACTTGACCACATCTGCAAAGTCCTTTTTAAGGTAAAGTGCACAGGTTCTGGAAATTAGAACATAAACATATTTTGGGAGACATTTTTCAGCTTACTAAATACTATGACAGTAGAAAAGAAGAGAAACCCAGTTTCTGAAAGATGAATTGTTGAAAAAGCCTTTGTGATTTGTTTTATCGTTGTTGTCATTAGCACCAACACAGTGACATTTATTAAGCACTAGCCAAACACTTTAAATTAATATTTCATCACAACAGCAACCCAATGAGGTAAGTACTATTAATATTTCCCCATTCTATAGATGAAGAAACTGAAGATCACATGTTCATATATCTAGGAATTTTTCAGACTCGGGCTGACCAATTCCTGTGGCCTAGCAAACATGCTCTATTGCCTTCCATATGTACTAAAATAGCCAATCAAAATAAATAACTTTGCAACTGCAATGTTTTATGGATCTACAAGCTCCTGAAAGGTGGAGCTGATAAAAATATGGCAAAAAATAATTCAAAGGGTATTTTAAATATCCTTTTTCTTTGAAGCAGGACAGTTCAACAAAAGCCTGGAACACTTAAGTGGTCCCCCAACCACTGGAAATCCTACTTTCACACTTACCTGTTCATGCCCATAGTACGCTGCAATGTGCAATGGGGTAAAAAAAACTGCATCCTGAACATTGACATTAGCTCCATGCTGCAGTAGCACATCAGCAGCCTGGAAAAGAAAGTTTAGCAGCTTTATTTAGGCACCTGGCCATTAAAATTCATTTTACAACCACCACACATATCTCTTTTTCAGGAATCACCATGGTGAAACACAGTTTTCTTCTATCTCCCTTCTCCAAAACCTTCAATGGCTTTTTTTTTTTTTGTCTAGAAAATAAAGACCAAACCCCTTACTTTGGCATTCAAGGTCCTCTGAACCTGATGTTATCCTTTTTAGTGTTATTTCCATTACTCGCTTTCATAAAGTCAACTGTATAGTCAAACTGCATTCCATTTCCTGCTCCTTTGAGTCTTTGTTCACATTATCTCTGCACCCAGGAATTCTCTTCTGTCCAATCTACAGCTATTTAAACTCAAGCTAAATGCCATCTCTTCCAAA
>NW_011888896.1:727674-747332 GCF_000151845.1 Pteropus vampyrus
TTCCATAGTTTTAAATAGTTCATTCATTCAATCATCCATTTATTCATGCATCAAACACAACTTATTGAGCATATATCAGCCAAAACTGTGATTTTACATAATTATCCTCATAGATTATTCTATCCATGGGATAGTATTAGAAATGATGATAATTGTCATAGAAAAGGATAAAGAATTCTTGTTGGAACATCTGAAATTTATGGTGGGTCCCAAAATATAAACCGGTGTACACACTTTTATACATTTCCAGAACAGTGCTTTTGCTGATATTTGATTATTGCCGACTAATAATTCATGGAATACACAATGTATACAATGAGTTTCTGATAAAAAAAATTAAGACCACAATTAATATTTATTGAGAGCATATTATGTGTCAGGCTTTGAACTAAATGCATAAATAGTAACTGGAGGGTCCTCTAACTATTCTACCCCCAAATACAGAAAGATAGGTGCTACTCTCTCATTTTAAAGGTGAAGAAACTGAGCCTTGGGAAGGCTAGATAAAACTTATGAGATCATTCAGCTAGTAAGGACCAGAACTGAAATTTGAATCTAGGTCTGTATGACTTCAAAGTTTCTTTCCATCAAGCTCCTCCTGTGACCTTGATCTTATTAACACTAGCCTTTAAGTAAATGAACTAAGGGACTCAATCTCAGATAAGAGGAAGGTTTCTGTCAGTTAGAAGCTCTGTAGATGCAGCTCGAAAATGAATGCCAGAGCCATTTATATTAAGCGCTTAGCATCTTAGTCTTCACATGCCTGAGAGTTCAATCTTACGAATGTTTAAAAGAGGTCACTAACGATCAAGGTAAATGAAGCTTTTGACAATTTCTCTTATTTTAAATATAGCATAAAATGGCCAGCATGAATTCTTATTGTAAAAAGGACTCTCAGATGTTAACATGTAGAGCCAATTTCTTAGGTATGGCTCCAGAACTCACTTTCATTCTAAAAGACAGCAGCTCTTAGGCTTCAATAAATAGGCCAAAGCGATTTTTCTTCTTCCTAAGTTTTCACTGATCCAGTCATTCAGAAGGTTGGTCTTTGGCTGAATGTTCATTAATTATGAACTGTTGGCTTTCTGAGGAACTGTTAAAATGTAAGTTTTTATGAAACCATTCAGTCATAATTGAACTGAGGTTTTATTTAGTTTGTTTTAAAATTCAAGGAAATATTTAACCATTGGGAGAAACACATTTGAATTATCTGAATAATTTCACTTGTTATTTAGATGAATAGAATGTATTCACTGATTTTTTATTATTTTTGGAGTCATTATGAGGAGAGCATCTCCCAAAAATCTTATGGGAATATATTTTGATGTACAAATATGTCTGTCATATGGCTAAGACAAATGTATTCGTATTAACATTTAGGTTGAAAAATGTATCTATCAAATCATATTATTCATGCTTCCCCTATTCCAGAATCTGAAAAAAGTTAGTAAGTCAACTTCACATTCTTTCTACAATATGAAGCTCCATGAAGTTGCAGAATGAGTATATTTTATTCACCACTATGCTAAATATATGGTAGGCATCCAAATAATTATTGAATTGGACTGTCTTTCTAGTAAAAAAAAAATTGGAATATATATCTACCATAAATCATATGAGAATTTAATCATTAACAATTAGGACCTAATTACATGATAGAAATTTTAAATAATACAATTCAATAAACATTTATTGATCATTTACTTCAAATTAAACTTTAGCAAACCCCAAGTGCCAGGAACTGCGATTGGAATTTTATACACATTATCTCATTAAGATTTTTGCAGGGCATAAAGTTCTGTTGGCTTAAAAAAGTTTAAGAAAATACATAGTTTTTAACAAAATTACTAGTGAAATTATAAACAGGAAATAATTTTTATCACAGAAAGGTTATCTTAATCATCTTTAAGCTCTTTAAGAAAATGAACTGTGTTATATTTAGATTTGTGTAACTGAGATATGTATTACTATTATTAATAAGAACAAAGATTCAAATATGGGTTAATAACTTGGTACCTTTTTCTGACAGAAACATAAGCACTATAAAGTACCTCCCATTAAGTGTTGTTTTATGAGCACAGAAAATGGATCAGAGCTCTTTATTTTCATAGTAGGGAATTACAATATAAATTACCCTTTACAAATATTTTAATTTACTAGTTGACTCCCAAAAAGATCCAAATGGAGTCCTTTCAATTTCCAGGTTGTAATTTATACTTATCGTACATTCTGCACTTTCTTCCTAGAAAGCCTCCCTTCGCTTTCTCTGTCTGCCACATACATACCCAGCCTCAAACCAAGCTCAGTTCTCATGTTCTCCATGAGAACATTCTGCAAATATTTAACTGTAGTGATCATTTCTTTCTCTGAATGTTTATACTACATATCTTCACAACTTCATCTTTCCATTAATTACCACTGTGAGTAAATCAGTGTTAGATACATTTTAAACTTTTTTTTTCCTGTTTTAAACTTGTCTCAATGAATTATAAAAAGTTTTGACTTCAAGTAACAGGGTTTTTCACCAGGCACTGGAATCTAATCCTTCCAAACAAAGTAGCCAGAAGCTTTTTAAAATTCCAGAGACTCAAAGTAATGCCTGTGGTAGTAAAGACCCTCATTGTTCTTGTTTGCTGAATGTTTCTCCTACAGCTAGACTTTAACTTATTTGACTTGATTCTATTTAGCTCACCGTCTGTACATCATCTTATAAAAGTCATTGGAAGTGATGAAGAAGAAAAAGAAAATGACCGTATCAAGAACTAAATGTCCCATGGAAGAGAAAGTAGAATAAGGTAAATTCCAGATGAAGTAAGATAGCAATCAATCTCAGTTGAAATTGCCAAAATTAAATATAGTGTCTTATACATGGTAAACCTTAAATTAATATCTACACTTGAAATAAATTTTTTCTTCACTTTAAGTGATAGCCCATTCCCTATTACTTCTTTGGAGTCTCCCTCATTTTATGGCTATATCAATATTTTCCTTATGATTTTTAGTTTGTTTAAAGCCACAATTTTCTCTTCCGGATGCCTTTATCTAACCTTTATTATTGAGACTTAATGAAAGAAGAAACATGAGGCTATACTGGGATAATTCCCATTTCCATTTAGTGGAAAATCTGTATTAGCAAAGTGTTAGAGGAAAATATTTTCCTAAAATCTATGCCTAGTGAATTAAAAATGACCCCAAAGACATTAATTTGCAAGTTGTTTCAGATTTGATATTCTATAATTATTTCCAGTTGTAACATTCAATAAGCATTTCTCAATTGTGTCTCCTCGAACTATTTTTCTCTCTCCTAAACTTTACAATTTTCTTTTAAGAGTAGTCTATATTGTCCCCATTTCCTCACCTCCTATTCACTCTTCAGCTATCTACCATCTGGCTTTAGAACTCACTACTTCAGGGAAATTTGTCTGGAAAATGACATCAAAAGCCTCCTAATTGCCCATCCCAATGGATGCCTTTTAGTTTTTTCCTTATTTTAATATTTCTCCAGCATTTGTTACTACTTGTCTGCTCTTTAATAGCCTATTCTTCTATTCTCCCTTAGACTGACTGATATCATGTTTTTTGAGTTTGCTCCCTACCTCTCTGCCAACTTATTATTCCTCTATAGGGGTTCCTCTTTCTCTGTTCAATTCTTATGTGTCTTTTTTTTTTTCTCACTGACACTGTGTTTCCTTTTGATCTCTGTTTGCTTTAATTCTCTCCTTGTATTAATTAAGTTACTACATGTAAAGCATTCAGCACAGTGCTTAGTACATAATAGAAGGGTACAATAAGTGGTAGCTATGAGATATCTTGCACCATACATTCCCTAACTGATTCTATCTATGGCTGTTACTACTACTGCTGCTGCTGCTGCTGCTGCTGCTGCTGCTGCTGCTACTACTACTACTACTACTACTACTACTACTACTACTACTTCTATAGTGCATGCACAGCGTGTGCGCGCGCACACACACACACACACATACATACACATTTGTCTCTACTTGCAGATATTTTTCCCAGACTTCCTCCAACACAGGACCTATCTTCTTTGGCAACTGATAGTCCTGTTATATATTTTCACCATTTCCCAGCCTCCATTTCCCTAGGTTGATACAGTCCCCTGCATTGATCTTATCTTTAGCACTTGCCCTTGGATTCTTGTTAATGTGAATGAGGCACTAGAAAGCAAAGGGAACAAATATTTCTTAAATGTATGCTATGAGAATATCTATATGTGTTAAATGGGAATGTCTATTTCATTTAATGCTCATAACAATCTTATGGAATTGTTATTAATAGCCCATTTGAAAAATAAGAACAACAAAGTTCCAAATTATTCAGCTGGTAAGGAAAAGTGTCAAAGTTTAAACTCAGGTCTATATAAATCCAAAGCACCATACTACTCCATGCTGTTTTTCTTATCATGCATGTTATTATTTGGGGCCAACTAGTAATTCCTTGCCATCTCAGACAGTTTCATTGAGAATATAACTCTTGGTTAATGTTACTTTTCAAGGATTTTCAAAGATGGCCATATAGGCGTCTTTATCAGTAAAAATGATCCCAACTGTGTAATTGTTCACAGCAGATAGAGAAAAAAATGAAGTTAAAACTTATTCTCAGTAGGAGTTATATGTTGGGGATCTTGAAGAGTCATACATTATAATAAAAAGTTTAGAATTCTTCCTAAAATTTTAGCTTATGGGGACTCACCAAGAGATTTTCAGTAGGAGTAAAGTATGTTCTGTTTTGTACCTTAAAAAGATATTTCTAATAAAAAATATTGCAAATGGATTATAGAGGAAGCAAGACTGGAAGCAGGTGATTGATTAACAGGGCCCTACAGTAAGTTACAAAAAGAGAGAGATAAAATGAGCTGAGGTGGTAGTAGTGGTCTAGAGATGGAGAAAGGGTTTTGGAGATATTAAGATGGTAGAATCATGTGACTCAGCACATGGGAGGACTGGGGATGGGGGGAGATGATGAGAAGTCATCAACAAATGACTGTAAAAGAGGAAACCTACAGGGGAGATGAGCGTGAAGAGAAAACTTGTCCACTTCACGAATTTAGGAAGTAGGAATATCACCTACAGTTTCTCTCAGATTAATCACTTGCAATAGCAAGTTTCTTCAAATTCCCCTTGGCAGTTTACTGTGTTCTTATCTAACACCACAAGCTGTTTTGATTGAGGCCAATCCCTCAATCAAGATGTGAACATTCTCAAGTTTTCAAACAATTACCAAAAGCTATATCAATTAAAGATACCAATAATCACTTATCCACTTGTTTCAGATGCTTATATTACTTAGATAGCTTTTAGGTAGTAGCATTTCTTTTAGATTTAATAACTACTTCTTTTGACTTTATGCTCTATTTTCTATAGACTGTTCTATTTTTAAATATATATACTCACTTCTTGACACCTATTACAAATGCTAGGTGAGAACTCTCTACCACGTTTCACTTGTAACATTGGCTGAATATTTTTGTAATGATTTTTTTTAAAACCTGACATAGCTCTAATTAAATATTTGAGTACAAAAACCTTTTGGAAAATAGTTTCTTCAGGCTGTCACAGAAATGAGGTTCTCTTACGTGATCTTTCTCTTATTATCGCAGGTTAAAATTAAATTTGGTCTGAAAATTATTCAGAAAGTGATTCCACAAGATAATATGATAAAAAAATTAGAAGGAAGCTCCATATTCTTAAGTCGTAGAAATAAAACTTAGAGATATATTAACTCGTATACATATAATAAAAGGATTCCATCGATTAAATACATTTATCACTTCTCAGCACATGATGAGAACATAAGTAGAAAGCTGATGGATGAAGAAGAATGATGAGAAGCAGTGAGGTCAAGGCTGAAGATACAAGTGGTATCATTTTACAGAGGTAATAATTGAAGACAGGAGATAGCCTCACTTTCGTAAGGTAAGAGGGGAAACCTGTGGAATATTTATGGCTAAAAACTGGGGACTAAAGAAGCCAGCAAAGGAAAGAGAAGAGGAATCTAAGATGGAAAATGAGAACAAAGGAATGCCTATTAAGGAAGCCCATGAAAGAGATATTTTTAAGGAAAGAGGGGCAAAATTTTCTGAGCCTTCTAGCTAATCATTACCTTGTTGCGCTATTTTCTGCCTTACATACACTTTCTTTTTTCAGCAGTTTCTTATGCAAGGGTCTTATTTTTAATTCCCTGGCTGAGAAAACAGGCTTTCAATATTCACATGTTATGAATACACCATGTTCTATGCATTTCAAAAGCCACATTTTTTTCTTATGAGATTTATTTATATACTTTGCTAAAGGCCCAACATTTTTCATTATATTATAGTTGTACATATTTGAAAATTGGAGTACAAGTAAGGCTCCCTCTCACTGATGCTCCTCTCCACACTTTACACTCTCTGGATATCATAATCATGGAGAACAAGTACCACCTGAAAACTAGCTTTCTTATGACTTTTGTTCTTCAGCCCAGGTTACTTATTCCTCTATTTTCTCAAAAAAAGCTCTTCCACCAAAACATTTTGAAAACAAATGATTTGCCTCATTTGAAAAATCAGCTTCTAAATTATACTCTGCAGGTGAGTTGGAGTCAACTTATAGAACATAAGGAACACATACAGATTTTGTCTCTTAGACAAGACTAAGTAATAAGAATCATGCTAAAAAAATTATATCAATGATCGATGAAATTCCAGCAGCTGGAATTTGACAAAAAGGATAACATCAACAGTTAAGTCTCAGGCTCAAGTGTTAGCCCCGTTACAAGCACATATATGGAATATTTAGTGCTCCCCTTTTTAAGTTTCCTCATTCATTAAGTCAGAAAACTCACTATTTGATGAACTGCAAAATACTACTTTAATTCAGTTTGGAACAGTAGATTTGGGTAATCAATTGCACCCTACAGGTTCTTTATTTAACAATATAATTGAAAATGTTGGTCTGTAAGAACTCAGAATAAGCAACACAATGAAATTAGTAAATCCACAGTTGTAAAAATGTTTTAACTGATTATGAAACACTATGCATTGACAAGTATAAAAATCAATTAGAGATAATTTTCTTTCTAGAGAAGGAGTTTATTAAAATGAAGATATCATCTAGTCAGAGACCTATTATTAGGACAGAAAATAGTAGACATAATGGTAGGAAATGCATTAACCATTCCATTGGTCATGTTAAACTAAGATAAATACAGTGTGGCTAATAATAGAAGCCTGCGATAAAAATGAAAAGAGGCATAGCATCAATTCTGCCCAAGTAGTTTTGGCTTCAGAAAAAATAAAGAGCCGAGAAAGAACTGTGGATAGAACTTAAGCCCAGATTTCCAAATCCCATCACATAACAGCAAATGGCATAAACTTGGTACAAAAAAACCCTGGCAGGCTGATTTCAGAGTCCACATGCTTAACCACTATGTTACGCTATAATGCTTTAGGCCCAAACTATTGCTTTAGGATCCCAGTTTTTCAGACATTTTAAATGGTTTTTTTTTTTCAAACTTTTATTTAATGAATTCAGTGGATTTTCTCCATTTAAGTTCTTGAGATGACTCTAGCCCCACTTGATGACATCCCATAAGAGACCGCAAGCCAGGGGACCCAGCTAAGGTACTCTGAGATTCCTGACTTACAGAAAATGCAAGATAATAATTTTTTGTTATTTTAAGCCACAGAGTTTTAGAGTAATTTTTTTTATGCAGCTATAGTTAGCTAAATACTGTTGTGCCTCTCAATTCATTACTAAGAACATCCATGTAATAACTGACTTCTACATTAAAATAGTTAACTAATTCTCACTTGTGAATATTAAAAAAGGAGTGACAGTTCAAATCAATAAATATTTTTGAGCACCTAGGTATTCTAAACTTTGTACTAGGTTCTGGGATTCAAAGACACATTAATTGTTCAAAAACAATATACAAGTAAGTAGAAGAGACAAAACAAAATAACTATGATATAAGGTAAATATGGATTTAATGTAGATAATATATGGGCTATCATAAAAAAAGAAAGAAAGTATAAGTTATAAATTCCATCTGGGGAAGATACATAAAGCTATAGAGTGTGATGTAAACTTGGGATTAGAAGTAGGCAGAAAAGGTAAGATCAATCAATTCATTCATCCCTCAAACATATTTGATCATCCAACAGTACCTAGCACAGATCTTATGCTTGCTAAATTCTACCATTTTTTTAAAAGCTAGTTCAAAGTCTACTTGCCTCATGAAATCTTCTTAGACCTCTAAGCTAATTGAACTAATTATTGAGACAAATGATTAAATATCCCGATAGCTTTAGAGTCACATTGAGACTTGTAAAAAAAAATTATTATAGATATCCTCTCTAGAATTACTAAATCAGAATCTCTAGGTACAACAACTCTGCATTTTAATAAAGCTCCTTAGAGACTTCCTTTTGCCCCCATATGGAGTAATAGAAACTAGTCTGGAGAAGCCGAGGTGGTTAGAGTTCATGGGACAGTGTTCCAGAGACAAGAGAGCTATACAAAGAGAGAACTACAAAGACCTGCAAAGAGTTTCCATAGAGAATTCAGCTGAGCCAATGCTGTGTGAATATGAGGAAATTACTGCTGACTGGGGAAAGAACCAACAATGGAGATTAGTGGTAGTAATGTCCAGGGCTCATACAAGTCCAGGAATACTACCTATTCCCACTGCCCAGACTGGAAAACATGTTCATGAGGCATTGGGTAAAATACTCACAAGGGACTTCCTTCAGTAAGTGGTTATTACCCCTACACTGAGCAATACTATAGTCCCACCAAAAAAAATCTTAAAAGCTAGACCTGAAAGGACAAATTGTTTCCAAGTAAGTTAACTGTATCCTGGTGGGGATGGAGGGGTTGTCATAAGAATATTTACAGGAATTAGAAAATATCCAGCACCTAACAACATAAAATTCATGTCTAGAATCTAATCAGAAATTAACAGGAAGGCAAAGAAGTAGGACAGCATGGCTTCTAATAAAGTAATCAATCAAAACTGACACCAAACTGATACAGATGCTAGAATTTCCAAACAAGGACAACAAAATAGTCATTAAAACTAATCCCATATGGTTAGAGAGTTAAATAGAGGTATTAAAGATATAAAAACAACCAAAATCAAATTTTTATAGGTAAAAGCTATATGTAAGATAAAAATGCAGTATATAGGATTAGCAGCCTATTAGATGTTACAGAATAAAAGATTAGTAAACTTGAAGACAGAACAGTAGAAACTCTACAAAATGAAATATGAGAAGAAAAGAGAATTAAAAAAAAAAAAAAAAAACAGCATCACTGAGATTTTGGACAACACCAAATAGCCTAATAAGCATGTAACTGGAGGGGAGAAAAAAAAAAAATTAAAGAAATAATGGCAGAAAAATTTCCAAAGTTAATGAAAACTATAAAGCCATAGATTCAAGTAACTCAATAAACCTTGAACATAAGAAGAAAACTACACCAAGACAAATCATAATTATATATTGCTCAGAATCAGTGATAAAGAGAAAATTTTAAAAGCAGCCAGAAAACATACACTCACACATACCTATTATGTACTGAGGGACAAAAATAAAATAAACAGAAGTTTTTATTTTTTATCAGAGATAATGCAAGTGAGAAGACAGAAGTAATGGCTTTAAAGTACTAAAAGAAATAAAAAAGTATCTGCTGCTTAGAATTCTATACTAGTGAAAATATCTTCTAAACACCACGGTGGAATAAATTCTTTTTCACCCGAATACTATTATGGGCAAAATATTTGAACAGACTCTCCATTAAAGAAGGTATATAGAGAAAATACACAAGTGGCAAATATATGAACATGAAAAGATGCTTAACTCAGTGGCCATTAAAAATGTAAATTAAATGCACAATGGAATACCATTGCACACCTATTAGAATGTTTAAAATTAAAAGATTGAATATACTAAGTGTTGGCTGAGAATATGGAGATACTGGAACTGTCACACACTGCTGATGAAAATGTAAAATAATTCAACTACATTGGAAACAGTTTGTCAATTTCATGAAAAGTTACATATAAATCTACAAAATGACTAAGCCATTCTACTCTTAGATATTTGCCTAAGATAAATAAAAACATATGTCCAACAAAGACTTGTACAGAAATCTTCATTGCAGCTTTACTTGAAATCACTAAAAACTGGAAACAACTCAGATGTCCATCAATGGATGGATAGCTAAACACTAGCATATGCAAATAATGGAATATTATTCACTGACTAGACACCTTATTTGGTAATTTATATTTAATGAACATTTAAATGTTTCACATTTTCCAATTTTCAATCCTCCACCTTCCATTCTACAGACACATACACACACAATATTGTTCTACTTCTCCTCGTCACCATAAACTGGAAATTCTTTATCCAGTTGCTGTTACCAGAAACCCTAGAGTTTTCATTGACACCATCTTCTTCTACATCCCCCTTATATGTAACCCATAACCAAATGAATTTGATTTTACCTTCTAAATATTTTACAAATCTGTTCTTGTCTCTCCATATTTACTAATACTACTTAACCCAGGCAGATGAGACAGATTATTGCCTCCTAATATGTCTCCTTGCATAAATTCTTCCAAATCAGTTTATTTTTAACACTGCACCAGAGTTGCTTTCTCATAATGGAAATCTGATCACATTACCGCTTCTTAATGACTTCTCATTGCTCTTAGGAGAGACAGAACTCCTTAATTCATTCTATTATCCAACTTAGGGAAATTTTAAGACTAAAAGGGTGTTCACAATTACACCAGGCCAACAAGCATAAACCAAAACTTTTCTGTGGAGTCCGGAATATGTTGGCATTCTACAAATAAGTCCATTGGTCACCTGGCCCCTAACCTTTTTCTCCAGGTTCTTCTTTTTCTACCACATCCCTCAGCCCTCTCAGCTCCAGCCATCGGTCTTTTAGTCTCCTCACTATATTTCCTACAGTCAGAAAGCTTTCACAAATACAATTTCCTTTGCCCGGAAAGCTCTCTCTGTGTCTCAACTTCTCATCTCTTTAGTGGAGATAATAATTTTACCTACTTTGCAGGATCGTTTTAAGGATTGAGATAATATATGTAAATGACTTTGTACATAGTTAGCACTAAAAGTAATTCTTATCACTAACATTGCTACTATCATTATTATTTCTTCTTTTTCTGATTAACATCTACTTAAGTCCTTTAGTTATAAACCAAATTATCACTTTCTTAGAAATTCTCTCCCAACATTCACGATTATGGATGTATTCATTCAACAAGTATTAATTGTGTGTCTACTATATGCCAGGCAGGGCCTGTGCTAGGAACTGAGAATAATATAGAGAAAACAGTAACAACAAAGTCTGTGTCTTTGTTGAACTTATAATCTAGCACAGAGGATAAGTCATTAAAGCAAAAGAAATAAATGATTGACTGTGTTATACAGTGATCAGTACTGAAGAAATATAATGGAGGAAAGAGATTAGAGAGTTTCAGAGATTTGATGTTTTAATTTAAACAGGATGATCTGGAAAGACCTTACTGAGAAAATTACTTTTGAACCAGGACCTTAAGAAGGTAAAGAAGTAAGAGATATTCAGTTACTAAGGAAGAACAGTCTAAATAGAAAGGATTTCAAAGACCCTGAGGCTACAACATGCCAGGTATGATTGAGGAACTTAAAGAATGAATAAGAAAAGAGTGAAAAGTACAGTTAGAGAGGAAATGAGTACTTTTGCTCTCTGAATGACATGGGAAGCTTTTGGAGCAGAGGAGTGACAGGATCTGATAGACATTTTAAAAGCCCATTCAGGCTGCCCTGTCAGACCAGTTGAGGAGGGCAATGCAGAAGAAGGGAGACCAAATTACCTTCTTTTAGGTGTAGCATCATGTTGACCTTCCTGGAAATTTTATGTTCACTGGTTTATTTGATTGCCTATCTTCTCCATCAGACCATAAGATCTGTGAGGCTGAAAACTGTATATTTTCTATTCACCATTAAACTACCAGTGTCAACACAGATCTTCAAACCTATTAGTTCTTCAATAAATATTTGTAGAATAATTGAGTGAAAGAAAAAATGAGTGTGTATTATTATATTCTAATTTTTGATGATCACAAGCTCCTAGATGACATGTAAAAGCAACATTTTATATGTCATTCAGTTTATAACACAACTAGCATATGTTCTTTCATTTAAGTGTTCAATAAACATTTACTTGTTATTGTTGGGGCCAATTGGAGTTTGGTGTCGCTTCAATGGCAGCGGGGAGAGAGAGGGAGAAGAATGGCACAGAAGTGTAGTTAGCATTTTTCCTCAGTTCATCCTCATTGATGCAGTGAAGAATCACAGGTCAGTGAGATTTAGAAAAGATTTATTAAAAGTATATTTTAGAAAGACAAAGCATTCCCCAAGGGGGCACATGGTTTCAGTGATGAGAACTGTAACAGAGTGCTGTAAAACAATAACCAGCATAAATGAGCCACAAAAAGGCCACAAAAAGGCAAAAAGGGCAAAAAAAGACCCAGAAGCAAGAATGTCTGCATCATATTTGGGCTATGGTGGGTGGTTCCAAAGGCATTACTAGATGATTGGCAAGTGAGGTCATTTTGATTGACACTTGGCTACTATATAACTCTTTGCCTAGTGCTCATGTGCATACTCAGAATTCTACTACCATTGAGTGTTCTTTGGATGGTCTCTAGGTTAGGCTCCTATTTCTTTGTTCCCCCTGTAGCTCATGTTTGACTAGCTACCTAACATTCTGACTTAATTTGCTCTTCTCTAGTCACATTTTACATCTTCTATATGTTAAATTTGCTTGAAGAAAAATGTGTAGAAAACAAAACTCAAGATAAGCTTTAAAAAGTCTAAACAGAGAACATGATGACCTCTTAAGGTTTAGAGATTGACAGAAACTATGAAACACACCAGGGAGAACCAATAATGAATTTTTTCGTTGTCTTTTGGGAAATAAGACTTGATAATAGAAGTTTATTTATAATCATAACTGCAAAATTGCCTCTAGGAAAGCAATAATAATGGCACAAACTATCTTGTTTTTTTATAGATCCAATTAAAAAAAAGAAACTAAAAGTTGGTCATATTTGTCAAAAATACACTGACAAAACCAAAGCTACAATATTTACCAAATTGAGTCTCAGCCCAGTTCACTAACATTATAATAGACAAATGTAGGCATTAACTGGTTGACTGAAATATGCAATAACACGTTTCTCTGAGGAAATACTTGATAAATTTTAAATACGCAATAATATATTATTTATTTACTTTTAAAAATATTTTAAAATATTTGCTGTTCTGAAAATATATGTTTTAAAACACGAGGCTTAAAAAATAAAATAAAATAAAACACAGGCTTAGAACAATATTTAAACTAGACTAATAAGGGAGTCTTCACTGTCTCTGATTACTTTTTCTTCTCTAAAGACACCTTTATTTTCAAAATTGCTGGTATGAGCTCTTTCACCATGTGACAAATTCCCATTTTAAATCAAAACAAAATCTAATTTCTTTGCACAAACAATTTGTATGGAAATCATGGAGCATATGCAGCATTAATATAACCAAGAAGTTCTAATGAATTGCCCTTCCTTACCAGAACTATCCACAATCTGTGGAGGAAGCCCAGTAATTAGGCAGGTGATTACCCTCTGAGGAATCTGTTAACTTCATGAAGCTCTAGAAGCCAGGACTCTAGTCATAGGAAATAAATCTGACAAAATGAAGATGGGAAAGAAGAAACCTAAACAAAAGGCCTGGCCTGGGAATTGATATACTTGAGTTTTGGTCACAATTAGTGGAAGTTTAGTAAAAAGTGTCTTGGGATTCTTTCATGATCGAACAAGCAATGAGGTAGAGACCCAAAACACAAATTTCAAATTGCTTTAGTTTCCTTTGACCTATTTCCCAAGTATGAACTATGAATGACCCAAATAATTTTCCTAAGCTCTAGGAAAATATAACATAAAGCTTAAAAGGTTATGAAGTATCCTCATTATTATTTAACTAAAGGCACTTTACCCCCACCTCAGTTCTAATCAAATTAGAGAGAACAGAAACAATTATATACACAATTTTCCACTTTCAGTCTTTCATTTAATTATGATTTCAATGATTTTCCTGCTAAGAACATTTTCAGCAATACTTATGAAATTTTATGAAAAGTAGGGCAACATCATAGTGTACAACCTATACACTCACACTGTATCCCATATTTAGAACAGCCCCATGCTTGTTTTAATGCTCTACTGTTGCTATCTTAAAAGTATTCATAGTTTTTTAGCAAGGTAATTCCATTTTTTTAATTGATACCTGCAAATTATGTAGCCAGTCCAGATACAAAGATACAAAGTCCACTCTTTAAGCAGACAAATAATATAAAAGTTCTGAAGAAAGAAGAAAGCAATAGGTGGAACCATAATCATTTAGGTCCCAAGACAGAAGCTGAAATAAATGACAAAGCAAAAATTAAGATAGAAATAAATGACAAAGAAAGACTTTGTGGCAAATATTTTTAACAAAGTTTTCCCTGTTACTCAGTTAAATAGATAGATAGATAGATAGATAGATAGATAGATAGATAGATAGATATACACACACACACATATATTTGATGCCGCAGAAAATGAGTCCTAATCATAATTGATCAAGAAAAACTTTATTTTGAAAAGTTTTGAAAAAGTTTTCCTTGCTTTATTAGTTCCTCTGTAATATACTATTAACATCTAGCCTCTCACCAAAGACAATGAAATAAACCAGGAAGTATAATTTTTAGAAGGTTTATCTTATTAATGAGGAATCTTGGGAGTAATCTTTTTAAAAACCTAGTTTAGAAATAGTAATACTGAAGAATAAACATAGCAATGGTCTCTCTCCTGTTAGCTTCCCTGAAGTCATCATTCCAAAGGTCCTCTCTCTTTGGCTACACAGAATATTGATTAAGAGCTCAGTTTTTGGGGTCAGACAGCTTGGGTTAGAATTTGGACTCTGATACTTAAAAGTTGTATAATTTGGTGCAAATTAGTTAATCTCTTTGATCCTCAGTTTATTCATCACTAAAGTTTATGTGACAAAGGACCCTCAATTACTTCAATGAAGTTAAATGAAGATTAAATGAGCTGGTGTAATAGTAAAATAAGCAAAAGATCTGACTAAAATAAATCCTTCGTAGATGTTAATGTCCTCAGCTTTCCGGTTAGAGCATTAACCCTAATCAACAGGGTAAAGAAAACAGATTCCTACAAGGACAGAGAAGGCACTGAGATGGCAGGTGGTCCAAATAATGCCTGGTGCCATGTTTACAGAAAGACAAGGCAGGTCTAGCTTGACAGAGCAAACTTGAGGCTGAATCTGTGGAGGAAGCCCAGTAATTAGGAATCTTGAGTACACTACTATAGTTCAGCAGGCAGGTGATTATCCTCTGAGGAATTTGTTAACCTCATGAAGATCTAGAAGCCAGGACTCCAGTCATAGGAAGTAAATCTTACAAGATGAAGATGGGAAAGAAGAAGCCTAAACAAAAGGCCTGGCCTGGGAATTGATGTGAGGAAATTGTGACTCCAGGGCAACTTCAGACTGAGTCAGCCACTCATTCATTTACAAGCACCTAATGCCTACTCTCTGTCAAACATAGGAGACAAGGAAAGATCCCTGGTCCTGGATTTTATGAGTCACTTTTCTAGGGTAAGAGATAAATTAATATGTGATAACAACATAGTCAAAGAAGTATGCTAGAGATAAACAGGGCAAAGATGAAGCACTGGATGTAGGGAGCAGCTTCTCCAAAGAGATGATGTCTGGATTAAATCTTGCTGGGAAGACTGTATAGGAGCTATTCAAGAGAAGTTCCAAACACATAAAGACTAAAGGAATCCTAGGCTCTAGGGTCTAGAACAATGCAACATTCTAAATTTCATAGGTAGGGACCAGGTAAAATGGCTGAGGCTGTCTGAATACTGTTTGCTTAGGTTCATATTGGTCCTTAAAGAAAACTGAGCCTTCTTAGGAGAGCTCAGTTTGTCCAATGAGATAAATTAAGAAAGCAGAAGCCAAGAAAGGAACAGGGACAATAATAATAGAGGAGACAACAACAAGGATGTAGGAAATACACAAGTAATCCCGACTCTCATTTTAAATAAGATTCTTCTTTTCCCTACATACGACCTTTAATCAGTGACTAGTGAAAAGGCCAGATGTCAGGTCTCTTCTTTTTCTAACCCAACCATCAAGATTATGATGAATACAGAAATGGCCAAAAAGACCATTTAGTAAGGACATTTGGCCAATTAGAAAATAATCTAGAATATTCAGGAATTGACTTCTTTGTTCTAATCTCTCTCAGTACATAATTTAATTCTTTGTGCTTATTTGGATTGAAAATGTACAAGACCTCATCACCATCCTGTAAGCCTGAAGGTAAAAAAAAGAAAGAAAACCAGTCAAAAATAATCTCAGTATAAGATACCATGTTTCTTTTTCCTTATGTTTTGTTTGCCCTTAACTCATCTCTGCTGCAATTTCATGAACACATTCTGTGATAAGCCATGTATCTTATACGTGTGTGTCACCATGGGCTCAAACCAGCCAATGCCATACACCATAAAACATGTATGTCTCAAGATAGAGGATCACTGAGAAGCCAAAACCTCCAGCCACTGGCCTCTTAGACAGGTGATTGCTTATAACAAGTAAGATAAATGGCGATTTATTTTATTTTCAATAATCTCTAAAAGAGAAGTTCCTCAATTTTTCTGTATTTACATCCCATATGCTTCAAAAATGTAAAAAAAAAAAAAAAGGTTAAATGAATAAACATATGTAAATCTCAACATAGGAAGTATAATAATCAGATATCTCCAGAAAAGCTGTTTATCTTTTAAAAGAACAAGGGAACAGAAAACTCACAGAATCTCAGTAAATACAATATAAAATGGATAACAACAAACTGACTACAGAGTTTATATGGAGAGGCCAAAGACTCAGAATAGCCATAACAGTGTTGAAAAAGAGCAAAGTTGGAGGACAGGTGCTACATGACTTCAAGACTTACTATAAATCTATAGTAATAAAGAGAGGATGATATTGATGAAAGAATAAATAAATAAATCAAAAGAACGGAACAGAATAGAAAATCCTGAAACATATAGGCATAATAGTGTCAACTTATCTTTGACAATGTAACAAGGGCAACACAATGGAGAAAAGGTAGTTTTTTTTTTTTTTTTAACAAATAGTGCTAAAACAAGTGGATATTCACATACCAAAAAGAAAAAAAAAAGAATCGAGACAGAGACCATATACCTTTCACAAAAATTAACTTAAAATAGATCTATGACGAATATAAAACACAAAACTATAAAACTCTTAGAAGATAACATAAAAACAACTTAATTGACCTTGGATGTGGTGATTATTTTTTAGATACAACACTAAAGACATAGTCTATGAAAGAGATAATTGATAAGCTGGACTTCATTAAAATGAAATATGTCTGTTCTGCAAAAGGCAGTATTAAGAGAATTAGAAGACAATCTACAAACTGGGGGAAAATATTTACAAACAATAAATTTGATAAACTCTAAGAACAGTTTTTATATTTTATTTTTACATTGAAAACCAGTCAGATTTGCTTCAGTCTCAAAAAGTATGTTTATGTAAAATTAAATTAACAATGGGAGCAAGCTGTACTTTTTTTCTAAATGCGGAATGAGTTAAAAACAAACAAACAAACAAACCCAACTATATCCTGCCTATGAGTGATTCATCCCATCTTTAAGGACACACATAGGCTGAAAGTGAAGGGATGGAAAAACATATTTCATGCAAACGGAGACTAAAGCAAGAAGAAATAGCTTTGTCTATATCAGACAAAATAGACTTCAAGTCAAAACTTGTAGTGAGATAAAAAAAAAGGTCATTCTATAATGATAAATGTATCAATTCAAGTATATAAAATAACTGTAAATATATATACACTCGATATTAAAGCATCTAAACATATAAAATTGTAAATATATTTGTACTCACTATTGACGCATCAAATATATAAAGCAAATATTAGTAGTACTGAAGGGAGAAATAGACAGCAATGCAATAACAGCAAGGAGCTTTAATATTCTACTTTCAACAATGAATAGATTATTCAGACCAAAAATTGGTAAGGACACATTGTACCTGAATACATTTAAAATCAAATGGACCTAACTGACATATACAGAACATTCAATTCAACAGTGGCAAAATATACATTCTTCTCATGTGCACTTTTTTTCCAGGATAGATAATATGTTAGGCCACTTCTATTCAGTATTATACGGGAAGTGCTAGTCAAAGCAATTAGGAAAGAAAAAGAAATAAAAGGCATTCAAGTTAGAAAGGAATAGATAAAATAGTCTCTGCTTGCAAATGACATGATCTTACATATACAAACCCTAAAGACTTCTTCCACTCAAAACTATTTAAACAAACAAATTTTTAAAATGTAGGATAAAAAATCAAGATACAAAAATCAATTTTACAAAAATCAAAAGATAGAAATAAATGAAAAGATAACCTTTGCTCATGAATTGAAAAAATTAAAATTGTTAAAATGTTCATACTAATCGAATTGTTATACAGATTCAATGTAATTTCCATCAAAATTCAGAGGGCATTTTTCACAGAAATAGGAAAAAAAAAAAACAATTTAAATGGGAACCACAAAAGACCCCAAATAGCTAAAGTAATCTTGATCAAGAAGAACAAAGCTGGAGGCAGCACACATCTTGATTTCAAGTTAAATTAATAAGTGATAGTAATTAAAACATTATGGTACCAGAATAAAAACAAACACAAAGACCAATGGAACTGAAAAGAGAGCTCAAAAATAAACCCATGCATATATGTTCAAATAGTTGACAAAGGTACAAAGAATACACAATAAGGAAAGAATAACCTCTTTCAAAAAATGATGTTGAGAAAACAGGACATCCATATGCAAAAAATGAAATTGGTGCTTATACCTGTCACAGAAGATCAAGTACTACATGATTCCTCTTCCATAACGTATCTAACTCAGTCAAACTTCTACAAGCAGCAAATACAATAGTGGTTACCAAGGGCTCGTGGGTGGGAGAAATGGGGAGTTGTTGTTCAATGGGTATAAAATTTCACTTATGCTAGATAAATAAAATCTAGAAATCTGCGGTACAACATAGAACCCATAAATAATAGGGTATTGTGCACTTCAAAATTTATTAAGAGAGCTGATCTCATGTTAAGTGTTCTAACGCAAATAAAACCAAACAAAAAGGGAATGTGTATGGATTTTATAAATAGCCATATCTTTAACAAAATTTCTGTCTAAATCTTCATAGAAATGCACACTCTCACCTTATCAGCAAATTTGTGCTGAATAAAGGGAACAGAACTCCCATATACCAATTCTAGTCATGGTACAAGTCTCTTTAGTCACATTTATTCCTCAAAACATGAAAAGTAAATCTTGTTATTATCTTTATATTAGAGAGAGAAAAAAATAAGGTTAGAGATAAAGCAATTGCTCCATCATCACACAAGTCCAACCAGGTAGTACATAGCAAAACTCAGATTTGAACCTAAATTTGCCTCCAGA
>NW_011888896.1:747382-763209 GCF_000151845.1 Pteropus vampyrus
GTATCTAACTCAGTCAAACTTCTACAAGCAGCAAATACAATAGTGGTTACCAAGGGCTCGTGGGTGGGAGAAATGGGGAGTTGTTGTTCAATGGGTATAAAATTTCACTTATGCTAGATAAATAAAATCTAGAAATCTGCGGTACAACATAGAACCCATAAATAATAGGGTATTGTGCACTTCAAAATTTATTAAGAGAGCTGATCTCATGTTAAGTGTTCTAACGCAAATAAAACCAAACAAAAAGGGAATGTGTATGGATTTTATAAATAGCCATATCTTTAACAAAATTTCTGTCTAAATCTTCATAGAAATGCACACTCTCACCTTATCAGCAAATTTGTGCTGAATAAAGGGAACAGAACTCCCATATACCAATTCTAGTCATGGTACAAGTCTCTTTAGTCACATTTATTCCTCAAAACATGAAAAGTAAATCTTGTTATTATCTTTATATTAGAGAGAGAAAAAAATAAGGTTAGAGATAAAGCAATTGCTCCATCATCACACAAGTCCAACCAGGTAGTACATAGCAAAACTCAGATTTGAACCTAAATTTGCCTCCAGATCATTACCTACACTTTTAACCAATAGGTATACTGCCTCTTGGCTTGTGTCTACTAGAAACTGGGATAGAAATTATAAATAAACATGTTCAATTTCACTCTAACATCTTAGTGGTAGAATGGTCTTACTAAACTTAGAGTACCAAAGTTGTGGGCTTAAGATTTTAGAGCTCCATATTCCTCTCTAGGCACTCTCCTAAACTTCACTCTGCCCTCTAGCAAATCATTTATGCACTTCAATCTTAAACTCTAATACTTAAATGATAAATCTGCAATTCCACTCAAGGAGTTTCTATCATACTAACATTGGCTGGAGATATGAGTTGTGTTTAAAGAAAACTCTTAGACAGCTTAGATGCTGATATAGCTATTTAAATACGTGAAATACATGACTTTGTGAGTGTGCTAGGTCTTTTTAAAGTGAATTTATCACACAAAAACAAGCCTTGTGGTTCACAACTTGGATTTAATGTATTATTGGCCAAGTAAATCTTTTCAGAAATGTTTCTCCTTCTTAACATGTCCCTAGATGTCTGATGGGTTGCTTAGGTTTCTGCTTCTTGAAAATTATGACAGATTCTATTTAATCTTGTACACAAAATGGATAAGGCAAAGAAGATAGTTCTACAGCCAAAAGAGTGAATTTGAAATGGAAACATATATATAGAATTCTGTTATAAAATTAGCTATAAGGTTTGGAAAACTTTTTGAATGTGAAGAAAAAGACTAAAATTTTACTTCATATGCAATATGGCAGGGGTCTCCAACCCATGGGCTGCAGATAGGTTCTGGTCTATGGCCTTTAGGGACCAGGCTGCACAGCAGGAGGTGAGTGGCAGGTGAGTGAGTGATGTTTCATCTGTATTTGCAGTCACTCCCCAGTGCTAGCATCACCATCTCAGCTTCACTTCAGATCATCAGGCATTAGATTCTCATAGGAGCATCAGTCCTGGTGCCAAAAATGTTACAGACCACTGCCATATGGTACTTCCTTAACTCAATTTATTTGTTTATATGTCCATATCAGCAAATAATTAAATTTAATACAATATAACAAATACTTGCTTCCTACTCCATAGGATGATATACAAGTCTCAACATAAAAGAGCCAGTGCCTGTCTCCCCAGCATCATTTTTCCAAACCTCTTATTTTAAACTTCAAAGTCCAAACACATAGTGTTGCTTGTATTTTTCCATGTGCCATGATGTTTCTTCCTTCAATGACTTTGTTCATACTGTTTCTTCCCCTTTAAATGTTCCCACATCCAACAAGGTGACTTAATTTCCTCATTTATAAAATGAGAGTAATATCACTTATCCTGTGGAGTTATTTTGAGAATATAAAAAGATAATCAATGTAAAGTGCATAGAAAGTAATGACATATTGAAAACACTCAGTAAAACTTGTTTTCATAGATAGGTGGCTTTATCTATATTATATTTTACTTCCCAATAGTTTAGCCAATTATATACTGCTACTATGGAAATTCACATTATCAAGAAATATCTTTCAAGATTGCTAAAGTCTACTTATTTAATATGTAACTGCAAAATATTGAGCTCACACTAGGAACATGATAAAATAGCAAGTTAAACAGATTACATACATATATATCTATAGATAGATAGATAGATAGATAGATAGATAGATAGATAGATATAGAGAAATTATCTAAATAAGAAATAAACTTCAGTGGTCATAAAGATGGAAAAGCCAGTAACTACAAGCATCCAAACACACAAGGTCACCATCAGTCAGTACACCTCAGGTGAGAGGCTGCTATGTTTTTGGTGGCAAATTATTTGACATGTTTCACAAAATCAATGATTCAAGAGGTTCTTTATTTCTGTTTTCTCCCTTCTCTGAAGAACAGGACCTCAATCTGTCTCTTTCCACCTCTGATATAATTCAGAAAGAATAATATCAAGTCTTAATTTAAAATGAGTAATGTACTACAGAGTTTCAGACCATATATCTCTACAAAGCTGTCAAGTTTCCTTTCACCACTTTTCCTATATTCCAAAAACAAGTTTAAATTAAACATAGATCAACAATAAATCTGTCAATTGCTGTCTTATTTATGGCACAGTTATAAGAAATACTGATGTTCTTTTATAAGCCAAAATGGACACTTTTTGATTCCTTCAGAATCAAAATTAAAACAACTAAAATAGTTATGGAAGTTTATTAGCTGTGAAATGTCTACTATTTAGATGATTTTAAGTATTATTCATTTATGTATCTTATACATAAGGTACAGGGAAGCATGCTACATATAGTACATTGATGAAGAGCCTCAGATTTCACGGCTCAAACTTGATAAGTACAATTATGATATGATTTGAAGACTAAAAGGAGAAAAGCTACAGTAGAAGATGATTTAGCTAGATACCTAGCCCCTGATCTAGTCCAGATTTATGATACTTCTAAAAATTTAGATTTTTTAACTCTCAGATTTAAATGATAAAAAATAAGCATAATATATAAAATGATAAAATATAATAATTACAGTTATGCATTTATATTTAAATGTAAGACACACATATACATAACAATTTATTACTTTAAAATGCTCACTTTCAAAACAGTATAAATGATCAAGAGCCCTCACAACTCACTACAATTATTCTCTACTATTTTACATTACCTGACTGTATTGTGGTGTTTGAGTGTTGGTGACACCAATATCAGGTTATCTGCTGTGTGCCTCCATTTTTTATTTTTTATGTAGGTATATTTATTATGATTATCTATGCCTACTTCACAACTGTTTTCTAGGTGTATGGGAGATAAAAAAGTTCAAATCATTTTAACAAAAGTATCAATTCTTCTTGGAAACTATAATTATGTTAAATTTCTGCATACCTAATAATACATAGCATCAAAATATGTTAGGCAAAACCTTATAGGATTAAACAAGAAATAGATCCACAGTCATGGTAGGAGATTTTAAATTTAGTTGATAGAATAAGCAAATAAATAAATTAGGAAGACATAATTAAATGCTTGCCCTAATTGACACATATAAAACATGTAATAAACAACCACACAATGCATGCTCATTTCACAAACACATGGAGCATTCACAAAATTGATCATATACTGGTCCATATAGCAACACCCAATACATTTCAAATACCGAAAAACCTAATGACAAGTTCTTTGACCACAGTGCACCTAACTTAAAAATCAATAAGAAAGTGGTAAATAAAAAAAAATAAATTGTGTTTATAAAGTGAGAACTTTACCGCTAAATAACTTGTGAGTCAAAAAAGAATTCGGAATAGAAAAGAATACTTTGAATTGAATAATAACAAAATATGACATATCAAAACTTGAATAATATAGCTAAATAAGAACTATAAAATATACACCTTAAAAACTACTAGAAAAAGGCAAAAAAGAAATGAGCTAAATAATGCATTCATCTTAAGAAATTATGAAAAAATCAAAATTAACTCAAATAAAGTTGAAGGTAAGAAAGGTAAAAGGAGAAATTTGTGAAAAAAACCCGAACATATAATAGAGAAAATAAACAGTCAGAAGTTGGTTCTTTGCAAAAACTCATAAAATTGCTAAACTTCTGATAAGACTGAGGAGTAAAGAGAGAGACCAAAATAACCAGTGAAAGGATGAAAAGAAAAACAAAAAACACACCACTATTGATGCTGTGGAAAATTGAAACTATTAGGAGAATATTATGAGCTACTTTATGTGATGTTTGACTAGTTAGATAGAATGTCTAAGACCTTTTCTATAGCTAGTAACTAAGATAATGCAATAGTGTTCCATAAGTAGATGAATAGACCAACTTAATAGAATAAAGATCTAGAAACAAATTCATAATTAAATGGACACTTGATAAATGACAAAGTTGATATTGTAGATCAATAATGAAAATATAGGCAATTCAATAAAATTCATTGAGGCAATTGAACATTGAAAAAAATTAAGTTGGACCTATACCTCACACCATAAACTAGAATAAACTTTAGATGGTTAAAAGACTTAAATATTGATGACAAACCACCAAACTTTAAGAAGATAAAATAAAAAAAAAACAGCTTCATGAAATTGGGTCTGGAAGATTCTTAAACACTATATGAAAGCTTTACCATAAATTAGGAGAAGACATTTGTAGCACATATAACCATAAAGAAGAAAGAACAAGTGATTTAGAATAGTGGTTCAGATCATGGACTGTGAAGACATACAACATAAGATATACATTACGTACTGGCTGTGTGATTTATATAGTATTCACCCTTTCTGTATCTGTTTCCTGATTTGTAAAACAAGACTAATAATGATGTCCTAATATGCTTAGAATATTTCCTGACACATAATAAGCCCTGTATAAGTGTTTAATTATTACTATTCATAATATAGTGAAAATATTTCCTAAAAATCAATTAAAATAGACTAACACTTCAATAGAAACATATAAAGGCACTTCACAAAAAGAGGTAACTCAGACTGCCACATACATATGAGAAATATCCAACTTTATAAGTAATCAGGTAAATGTAGATTAAAACCAAAAAGTTTTACTATTCCATACTCACTAACTTGGGGAGGGGGGAAGTCTACTATAAAAATGTTGGTGAGGATATGAAGCAAGAGAACAGTCATAACATTCAACCATACACTGAGTGAGATTGTCAACTCTTATGGTTTAGTCCCTGGAACATTCACATACTCTATAAATTGGCAGTCCTAATCTTAGATTTATATCCTAGAGATCTTGCTCTAATACTCCAGGAAATATATAAAAATTATCATACAACATTATTTACAATAGCAAAAAAATTAAAGCAACTCAATAAAATTGCTAAACTTCAATGTTCATCAAGAGTAAGTTAGATAAATCAATTGTGGGAAAATAAATGAATTACAGCAACACAAATTAATATGGATCTTACAGATTTAATGTTGAATAAAATAAACAAGTCACAAAAATACATATGTGAGACCCATTTACATAATACTCAAGAACAGAAAAAAATGAAAAACAATATAATTCATGACATTATATACATACATTGTATGTGCATGTGTGTGCATGTATATATATATATACATATATATATATAAAATATCTAGGAAAGTGAGAGAACAGTCATAAATGAAGAGAGAGAGGGGAGGAAAGGAGGGAAAAAGAGAGAGACATCACTCTAGGGGAAGGAGATGGATATGAAACTTGAAGGTCACATGAAGCTCTTATGAGGAAGCTCTAATATGTGTGTGAGCTCTTATGTGTATGTACAGGTGTGTATCCTTTTAGATGCATACTTTTCTCAATAAAAATAGTTTTAAAGAGTATAAGAATATGTTGCACATTTTGAAAGCTGTTAAACGTATTTTTTAAAATAATAAAAGATGTTGCAGAAGCATTCGGTGTGATCCCATTTTTGAAAAAATATATGAAAAAATAAGAGAGAATATCCATCAAAATGTCAACAGCAGTTACTTTTGATAGTAATGAGTGGGGAGAAGCATGTAGCCATTAATTGTGTAGCTATTTCTCTGAAGTTAAATTTTTAAGAAAATGTATCCCCTTTAGTAACAAGATAAACTAAAAAGAAAAAACTTAAGTGCAATTATAAAGTTTAAATAACATTATATGTGTTTCACAAAATCCTTGTGAGCCTCTTTCCATATCAGTGTATAATCTTGTAAAATATCATGTTTAATGACTGCATAGTATCCCACTGTACCCATATACCATTTGATTGAAGTAATATTTATTGCTGGGCATTTTTATTTATTTCACATGAGCACCATTGCAATTCAATCTCTTTATTTTCAAAAACTAAATTTCTAGAAGTGGATTTGCTGGATCATAACATATGCAAAACTTTAAGGCCTAAAATGCAGAAAGTTTTCATCATAATTTTGACAGTAATACTTACTTCAAAAGTAAATTTATCATTCACATATTGGTACTGGGTTTTGTTCAATTACAAATGGTATGTAAGCTCAGAGAGATTTAAAAGGCTTAGTTATCTATGTTAGACACAATCTTAACAATTCCAGAAGCTCCAATGAGTGTTCAGACTTGATCTCTTGCAAAAAGATAAGAAATGTAGAATAGCAAACTATCTTAAGCAAAGAATACATCCATACATCTCTGTAACCCCATACCCACCATATTATCTCACACCTAGGAGGTTTTCAAATAGTGTTTGTTTAGCTGGAATTCATTAAGTTTGCCTGATTCACAGGAAATTTCTATTTTCCTGGGGAAAAGTTAGAAGCAACTAACAGAAACAATAAGACATCAAGCTAAAAATTCCAGAGGCTTTTATTATAAAATATTATAATTCAAGGGCCTGTTGACTGGATTTTTAAGGATTTTTAAATAATTTATTTATTCAAAATTTTATTCTGCATTTGCAACTACTGGGCAAATGGGCAATAGCCTTGAAGCTTTCTTCAGAGGAATCTGCTATGGCTATATATCCATTCTGGATGTTTTTCCTTTTGCCCAAAATGTCTGCCTTCTCACCTAAATTTCTTTCTTTCTTTTGAAATTAAATTTATTGGAGTGACTGGTTAATAAAATTATACAGAAGATTTGACTTTGGGTGGTGAACACACAATGCAATATACAGATGATGTATTACTGAATTAAGGATTTATGTTATCACATTTGCTCATGGGAATGCCAGCATCTAAACCATGTGACTGTCCCTTATTAAAACAACCCATTTCAATCCTTTTTAGCATCATCAGCGTGAAAGTTGTGTATTCATTTTGGCAACCTATTAGGCCAAAGATATAAAATCAAGTTGGAGAGGGACTAGGCATATAGTAATTCTCTAAGTGTGAGGCTAGTGGGGGGAAAAAAGCAGGAGTAAATAATCTGAAGATCCTTATTTATCTTGATAGCTCATAGATGGATTATAAGCTATCAAAACTGAGATCATGTGATAGCACAGGACTGTGAGTCAGTAACTGATTTTATGCCAGAGAGCAAATTCTCATGTTAGATTGAAGACAACATTATTGATTAGAATGGAGATTAGGAAAGTTTGGCCAAGTCATAGAGAGAGACATTCAGATCTGAAAGACTACTGATGCTCCCTTATGGGTATGTTGGACTTTTGTGTGTGTGTGTGTGTGTGTGTGTGTGTGTGTGTGTGTGTGTGCGCACATGTGTGTGTGTGTGTGTGTAGTAGAATATACTTAAACCCTGTTACTCTCTTTTGGTTAGATTATGTCCAAATTTCTCCTTCATATTTTAAATAGGTCAAAACATATATTGTATGGGCAAAGAGAAAATTGTAAAGACAGATCTTAATCTTTTTTTTTGTATAGGCTGTAGACTTACTTCATTTTATAGATTTTTATGAGTAATTTGTATGAAGCTATTCATGAAAATTGCTTGTGATTTTGTAAGCTACTTTCTTCATGAGTAGTATCATTAAAAACTCTTCTGCATTTATTGAGGGAGAAATAATTTATCTTATGCTGTATAATACCTAAATGACACTTGAATAATCATTAATTTAGTCATTTAGCAAATATATTTTTTTAAATCCACTATATGAAAAAGCAATACTGGAACTTGTGAAGGCTACGAAGATTTTAACATGTAGTTTCTATGCTCAAAAAAATATGCCATAAAATGATCTTATAAAACTATGTTTATAAAACAGGCAGTGTTAAATGCTATGAGAATGGTATAGATAAAATGCTGCGATTGTTGAGAGGTGGAAACACCTCATGTTAGTCAGATGCAGCAGTTTCATGAAGGTGTCATTTCAGCTGAACCTGGAAGAAGGGTAGGAGAGATAAACTATAAAAAGACTACAGTGTGATAAAAAGTGTACATAAAAAGGGGCATATAAATAGGGAACAGTTAATTTAATTTAGAGCATGGGTTGCAAGATGAGGCATGGGGACCCATGGCTGAAAAGGTAGGAGAGCTAGATCATTACCATTTAATTCTCTGCAGGGTATATTTTGGAGTTAGCGAGGTTCTTGTCAGAGAAGTGACTTTACCAAAGTCATGCTTTAGAGAACATGGTAAATTTTCAGGAGTGTTTAGGATGAAGTGAAGTATAAAAGATTGGGAGACAGGCCTTTATAAGTTAGAGTATTATTGCAGGAATTCCTGGAGGATAATGAGAGTATGAATGTAGAGAAGACTGAAGCAACATATTGGCCACTACTAGGAATATCCTTGATAGTTCTAGACAAAAGATTTATACCCATTGCCCTTTGTCTTACTTAATTTAGAATTCTCCCCAAGTCTCCAGGCTAGCTCAATGGATATCTTTTCAAGAGAGAATTATGAAAATGATTCTTCAAATCCTGGCAGAACCTGTCTAGATGTGAAGATCTGCAGTGATTATGAGAGAGCTCAGCCCAGTTGGTTAGCAGCCTGCTTCAGGGCACAGAAAAAAGTAAAAGGGTAGCAAGGTTAAAGATGCTTCAAGGGGTTACACTTGAATTGCTTCTCAGCGTAACTCTAGGAGGCTTTGTGTGCCTTCCTTACTAGTTCTATGCTTTATATGTTATATTGATCTGATATTCAGTTGTGCAAGAATAAGTGATAAGAGGCAGAAGTGCTAAGTGCTTTTGAAGGACAACTCAGAAGAGAGATGCTGTGAGAGAGGGCAGCTTCTGAGAGCCAGTCATGGGGGCTCTAGCCTCTCACTCCCACTACCTTAACCTCAGCAATTTCTAAAGGTTCTTTGGAGATCCACCAAAGAGAGCCATCAAGGAGAATAACTCACACAACGTTCAGAGGAGAAGATAAAATACTTAAAAGGCTCTACTCCCTAAATACCATTCTAGAATGAATCATCCCTGAGAGAAAGTAGGTAGCACTCACAGTGTAATTTACTACTGTATTCGAAGGTCAGGTAGAAAATATTGGCTTTTCGAAGCATTCCTATTTGAAATGAAGAAGAAGAATTTCCTGCCCTCTTGAGACATAGGGAGCTTGGAGCTTCTAAAACTCTGAGGATGTCACTTGAGCAAGCTATAGAAACTTTGATTCATAACTCAGCTTTCAAATTCCTGGTATGGAGTTTAGTATGGGAAAAGAAGGTTAAGAGCAGATGCATCAAAATATATAGCTGCCTCTTATCAACTATCACAAATACCCAACACAGAAATTATTTCTGGCTAGCTGATATATTGCATAACATGATTAACATATAAATAATATATAATATATATAAATCATGTTATATCTCTATCATCTGTCTCTATCTATCTTTCTATCATCTATATTTTTTAATATATGAAGGACCTAGAATGTTGGAATCGAATTCAGTGCATAGAAGGGTTGACATAGAGAGGAAAATTCACACAAAACGCTGAATGGTTACAAAGGAATTTCTCATTCAGGTTGATGTGATTAGTAACAATCTTTGAATCTAATTTCTCAGGTAATGTTTCTCTCATCATTTTCCAGGGTAGCAAGATGATGAACATCTCATTTACATTTTTATTAGCCTATAAGCTTTTTCTGCTTATACTCTTTTACCTCACCCTGAAAGCAATGCTTAATGTCTAATAATAGCTAATAGAATCTATAGCTAAGACTCAAGTACCAACCACCCCCCCAAAAAAGTGACACTCAAGCTAGTATCCTCTTACATTACTCTTAACAATTGATACATGCTTAAGGCATTGCTTCTGAGACCATACGATTTCTGATGACACATGATCTATGATCTCGTCTCAGTCTCTAGACCAAAAGCCTAGACAGTGGGAGATGGATTCTTTGCCTTAATAAACAGTATTCTGTAACACAGGGCACATTCAATAATTAGGTCATAGAGTTTCTGGTTTCAATTTCTGAGAAAACCACTTCTGAATACCGCAGAAGATATAGTATTCCTAAATCACATCTCAGTTACTTAAGACTATGTGTATAATAAAGGTTTAATTTCAGACTTAACCATTTGACATGAAGGTACATCAAACTTTGACATCATGGAACTATAAATGACTATTCAGAACAAGTTTAAAATTAATGTCAGTGAATGGTGATTAGAATACCTACTGGTCATTAATGGAATTCACTAGAGTGAATATTTAAACAATAATTTATAATGATGTCCATTGACTGGTATATTTGGCCCTTGCTATGTTTTTTGTGCCTGAATTGTGGTAGACCACAATGTTCATATAGGATTTGTTTCCCTGTAAAATTTGGGGAGACTTATCAGAGATAAAGTAACAGTGCTGCATACTAGAAAATGACATAGAGTTATATACCAGAATCTGAGAGAAAAGAGGGAACGAGGGACAGAGGGACAGAGGGAGAGATTTCTAAACTCTTTTTTACAATTCAGCATGTACTTTTTTCAAAACCTGGCAATGATAATCATTATAGGCTGAATTCTGTCCCTTCCATGCCAAATTCATAAATTGAAGTCCTAAATCCTAGTTTCTCAGCATGTAACTGTATTTGAAGATAGTGCCTTTAAAGAGGTAATTAAGTTACAGTGGTCCGTAATCCAATATGACTGATATGCTTATAAGAAGAGGAGATTAGGACACAGAGAGATACACCAGACATACACACAGAGGTAGAGACTTGGGTACGTAGCAAGAAGGTAGTCATCTGCAAGCCAAGGAAACAAGCTGCAGAAGAAACCAAATCTGCCTACACATTGCTCTCAGACTTTTAGCTTCCAATCTGTGAGAAAATAAATTTCTGTTGTTTAAGCCATTCATTTCAGTCTGTGTGATATTTTCTCATGGAAGCCCTAACAAACTAATATAATAACACACACACACACACACACACACACACACACACACACACACACACAAAAGTCAACCATACCCAACCTCACTTATAAATATTAACAAAATAAGTTCAATAGCAAGCTAAAATAATAATGTGTCATGACCAATTGTGTCATTGCAGGAGTACAAGATGATTCAACTGAAGAATGATAATTGTTCTGGAAGTATCAGCTAATACAATTAGGAAAGAGGAAAAACAAGATTTTTTAATTACTAGAAAGGAAGTAAAATTATTACTACATCTAGGAAATTTAATTAGAAACCAGAAATATCCAAAAGACTCATCTAAGAAATCTATTAGAATAAATCAGTAAGTTCAATGTTTATAAAATTAAAAATCAATAATCAAAAAATTTCTTATATACAAACTATAACAAATTATAAAATACAATGTCATTCACATTAGCAATAACAACAAAAAAATTAAATACCTAGGGATAAACTTTAACAAACTCATGAGAAGAATATTTATTCTGTGGCAAGATCTACAAAGAAACAAATAAATGGAAAAAATATATTATTTTTGAAAAGGAGACCTTGATATAATGGAGATATTAAATTTCCCTAAGTTAATTTATAAATTATGATTTATGCTAGTCAGAATACTAGTATTTCTTTTTCTTGGAAAAAATAAATAATAAAATCAGAAAAATAATAGAATAAAAATGATAGGTCATTTTCTTAGTACTTGTGTTCTAGGCACTAAAATTTAATGTATATTAAGTCATTTAATGCACACACACAACTAATAAAGTGAGTAATAATACAATCTACTTTCTAAAATTAGAAAACTGAGATCCCAAGAGCATAAGTGACTTTCCCAATGTCATGCAGTTAATAAGCAATAGATATTTTCTAGGATTTAAATGCAGAAAGCCTGGTTTTAGAGTCCATATTTTTTACTATTGTATTCTAGTGTCTCTCCATGTACTAAAGTTCATGCAGAAAAATAAAAATAAAAGAATAGTCAGGAAAAGTTCTGAAAAAAGAAGTGCCAGGTCAGCACACTTGTACTTTTAGATAATAAAACATAATCTAAATCTACAATAAATAAGAGTTCTGTTTGGAATTAGCACAGGAATACACAAATAGACCTAAATAGAAGACAGAGGGAAAAATACAGAATATTTAATAAACACTGTTTAAACACCTGGATAACCTCTAGGAGAGAAACATAAAAACTGGATTCCTAATTCAAACCTTAAACTAAAAAACATTCCAGGTACAATCTAAAAACAAGGGGAAAAAAACTTAAAATTTCGTGTTTGAATAAATATTTGTGATTTCTTTTTATATAATCTTGAAAGAAACTAAGTCTTTCTAAGGCCAAGGCCACAAAGCAAAAAACTGACAAATCTGACCATAAAAATTTGACATTTACAACAAATACTAAAAAGGGGGCAACTAATAAAATTAGCTACAATATAGTTATGAAAAATCCTAATTATTTAAAATACAAGATCTCTTAAAAGTCAGTAAGATAATAAATTAAAACGAAAATAGGTCAAAAAGTCAGTCTATAGGAAAAGGAATATAAAAGACCAATATTACATCAAATTTTTAAAAAGACTCGATCTCCTTTATATTTAACAAGATTTTATTATTTCTTTAAATTGGCAAAGACAATTAGAGAGTGATATTTTATGCAAAGGGAAGCAGGTATTCATACTGTAAAAATGTAAATAAATCCACTTTTTTAGAAGCATTTTTGGCAATAATTATCAAAATGTAAAATTCGCATACCCTTTTGCCCTGCTAAACACACAAGCATGAATGACCATAGATGCTCAAAGGCAGATGATTCTATTGCATACTTCTTCCTACAGTCGCATTCACAGGCCAATGACATTTTCAAGATTTATTTATGTTGTAGTAAACATTAGTACTTCATTCCTCTTTATTGCCGAATAATATTCCATAGTATAGATACATCAATTTTATTTATTCACTCATCTATTGAGGTGCATTTGTTTCCACATTGAGGCTATTATAAATAATAATCCTATGAAAATTCATGTACAAATTTTTTTGTGTCTTGGGTATATACCTTGGAGTGAAATTACTGGGCCTTATAATAATACTATGTTTCACTTCTTGAAGAACTGCCAGGCTGTTTTCTAAAACAGCTATAACATTTTATATCCCCATTAGCAATGCATGAGCATACAAATTTCTCCAAATCCTCACCAATGCTTGTTATTGTCTTTTTTCAGTATCCATACTTTTTAATATAAAATAGTATCTCACTGTGGTTATGATTTGTTTTTCCTAATGACTAATGATAAACATCTCTTCATGAGCTTATTGGCCACTTATACATCTTTGGAGAAATGTCAATCCAAATACTTATTCCATTTTTAAATTGGGTTATTTATATTATAATTATGGAATTGTATCTCTATTACATTTTAGATTTTTCTTCTTATGTAAATACTACTATAAAACTTTATGTCTCAGAGATGTAAAGAGAAGTAATGTGCATGGAGTGCCTACTATGTATCATAGTACTAGGCATAGTACTAGGCATGCACATAGTGAATGATTATTACCTGAGCCCCAGAATAAGTCTTGAATGTTGATTTAAGAATTTCTAACCATAGCTGTCAAGGAGGTACTATAATAGTGTTTTTGTCAATTTCTTTCTTTAGTTCTATTAGTAGTTGCTTTATATATTTTTTTTGTGTTCCCTCATTGGGAACATATATATTGATAAGTATTATGTCTTCTTGCTGTATTGTCCCTTTTATCATTGTGAAATGTCTATCTTTGTCTCTTGTTACCTTTTTTATCTAGAAGTCTATTTTGTCAGATATAAGTATGGCTACATCTGCTTTTCTCTAGATTCCATTTGCTTGAAGTATCGTTTTCTGCTCTTTCATCTTGAGTCTATATTTGTCCTTGAAGCTGAGATGTTGAAGGCAGCATATGGTTGGGTGTTGTTTTTTTGATCCACTCTGCTACTGTGTGCCTTTTTATTGGTAAGTAAAGTCCATTTACATTTAGGATGATTATAGAGAGATAAGGTTTTCCTATAGCCATTTTAACTTTTGTTTTCTAGTAGCTCAGTGTCTCCACTGTTTCTTTGCCCTTGTGTTTCTGTCTGTTATTTTAGTTTGGTGGTATTCTATGATTTTTTCCCTCTATTCCCTCTTTTTTTTCTTTTTTTTATAAACCCGCATATATATGGGCAAATAATTTTTGACAAAGGAGCCAAAAACATAAAATGGAGAAAAGAAAGCATCTTCAATAATTGGTGCTGGGACAATTGGAAAGCCACATACAAAAGAATGAAACTAGCCTGCTATCTGTCACCATACACCAAAATTAACTCAAAATGTATCAAAGACCTAAATATAAGACATGAAACTCTAAATTTCATAGAAGAAAGCATAGGTACCAAACTCATGGACCTTGGTTTTGAAAGGATTTTATGACTTTGACTCCAGAGGCAAGGGAAATAAAAGGAAAAATAAATGAATGAGACTGTATCAAACTAAAAAGCTTCTGCACAGCAAAAGAAATCATCAATAAAACAAAGAGGCAACCAACTGAACTGGAGAAGATATCTGCAAACAATGCTTCTGATCAGGGGCTAATATCTAAAATATACAAAGAACTCATACACTTCAACAACAACAACAACAACAACAAAACAAACAATCCAATTAAAAAACAGGCAGAGGACTTGAACAGATTTCCCGAGAAGACATACAAATGGCCAACAGACATATGAGAAGATGCTCAATTTCACTAGCAATTATGGAAATGCATATCAAAACCACAATGTGATACCACCTCACACCTGTAAGAATAGATATTGTCAACAACACAATTAACAAGAAGTGGAGAGGTTGTTGGGAAAAAAGGAACTCTCATACACTGCTGGTGGGAATATAAATTGGTATAGCCACTATGGAAAACAGTATGGAAGCACCTCAAAAAATTAAGAATAGAATTACCATATGACGTAGCAATCTTGCTTCTGGGTATCTACTCCCAAAATTTGAAAATATTTGTAAACATATATGTACCCCAATGTTCACTGCTGCACTGTTCCAATGGATAAAACTTGAAAACATTATGCTAAAGAAAGAAAGCCAATCACAAAAGATCACATATTATATGATTCCACTTACATGAAATGTCTGGGTAGTAAAGGATGTATGGAACTGATGGTTACTTGATTTCCTTTTGGGGTAAGAAAAATGTTCTAAAATTAGATCTTAGTAATGACTATACGGCTTTGTAAATATGCTAAAAATATTGAATTATACATTTTAAATGGGTGAATTATGTGGTATATAAGTTTTATTTCAACAGAATAATTTAAAAACATAATGTAGAAACATTAGAGATAAGGAATAGAGCCTAGAAGAATAGAGTTCATGTAAGGTGACACCAGACTATTTTGATGTGTTTGGTTTTTGAGACATTTCAGATCTGAGTAAAGAGCACATTTCTTGCACACTTGCATTCTAAGCTTG
>NW_011888896.1:763259-826825 GCF_000151845.1 Pteropus vampyrus
AAGGTGACACCAGACTATTTTGATGTGTTTGGTTTTTGAGACATTTCAGATCTGAGTAAAGAGCACATTTCTTGCACACTTGCATTCTAAGCTTGTATCTAACATTTCCAAACTTAAATTCTGGTCAGGTAGGCTGAGAGGTTGTGGTTTGGATTAGAAGGGCAGTGTAGCATCATGAGTAGAGAGCTGGTTCTGACACTAGACAGCATGTGAACACTTGCTTTACCAATTACTAGCTCTGTCACCTTACAGAAGTTACTTAACTTCTCTGTGCCTCAGTTTTCTCATCTGGAAAATGAGGACAAAATCCCAAATGAGGATTAAATCAATTGATGTTTGACACAACTTTATCACTTCAAACTTATTAATTATTACTGTTTTTTACTATTTTTTTTCTGATTCCAAATGAAGTTCACAAGGGGCTATTGCCTAATCATATAACTGAAAGCAGATCTGGTATGTTTTGGTTATAAAACTCATGAGTACAGTATCTCAGAGAGAGGGAGGGAGAGAGAGAGAGACTGAGACCACATTTTACCATTCCAACCATTTGCTTGTTTGTCCCTTTGGGGAGAAAACTAAAGCCTTTGTAAAGAAATAGACAGTCAGAAGCTTCCTGGTAAACAAAATTCTCTCCTGAAACATCTACATGATTTAGTTAAGAATGAACTGGAATAACATCAATTGCATTTCCTTGAAATCAGAAATAAATTCTAAAATAACTTCTAAAGCAGTGCTCGGATAAGTGTTTACAAGCTTAAAATGGCATAAGGTAGGATAGAATAAATTCAGCTATGAAAATAATGCTCTCACCTGCACAGAGTATATATGAAACTCTGCCTTTCTGTGAAAAATAAAATATTCCACAATCCCAATAAATTATATATTGCATCATCTTGAATGTGTTTTTTTTCTATTTGCTATTCAAGTAATTGTCTAAAGCTAATTGATTTGTCTCCTGATGACTGAGAAAACCACTGCATGAAACACTAAAGTGTAACAGCTTTTTAAAGAGTTATTTCACAAAGTATAAAGTGCTTTACACTTAGGTGTGTGTGTGTGCACACGCATACACACACTCACATACATGCATTATATCTTCATGAGTTCTGGAGCCCATGTTCTAAGAACCATATAAATTTATCCTTGAATAAATTAATGTTACTGTAATTGTACATGTAGCAATGTCTGGACTTTAGATACTAACATATGTACTTTATGTTTTGTTTTCTGAATATCTTTTTATCTTATGGGTATAAGCTCTGTTTTAGCAATACACCTAAGAGTCATAAGAGAGTAACTGTTCTTTTATTTAGAAGACGACAGATTTCAAGCCACATAACCATGTTTGAGTCTTATCCATCTCATTTATTTATTGTCTAAATGGCCCTGTAGAAGTCACTTAAGTGCTCTAACCCTCAGTTTCCTCACTGATAAACTGAGTCTAATGGTAGCTATTTCACAAGAGAACCAAATGACAAATGTATGTAAATAATAAAGCATGAACAAATGTTAGCTAATATTTTTCATTTTCCATGCTTGAGAGAGCATACAACTCATGTGTTCCCTGGACTCAAAGGTGAAAAGAGGGTGTATATGTGTTTATTAGTTGCCAACAGGATTTTAGGCTTTGTATAAAGCAGCATGTGCATATGTATTGATAGATGGGTAAATCAGTCAGGGAGATGTATTGAGACAGGACAACCAATATTTGCCTGCTTTTCAAAGCACAGTAAATCTAAATCTGAGCCTCAAATTGTAGTCAGCATGTCTAGGAATCTGCAGCACATGTTCTCTTTTATTATTGAAGGAGACAGCTAGCTGCCTAGTCAATGTAAATTTTATTGTAAAATTGTTTAATAGAATTCACAATTATGGGAGGACAAACACACTTGGGACAGTAATGGAAGGTCTGAATTTGATATATGCAGACAAAAAAATCTGTCAGACTTAGCATCAGTTATTGTTTCATAGAGAAAGGTGGGCAATAAAAGAAAGTGACCACGAATGAAAGGGAACTCCCACTGATCCACTGCCACCACCCCTCCTAACCAAGAGTAAAAAGTAGGAGTGGAGTAGCACCTAAAGTTTTGGTGTAGCAAATAAATACTATATGTATATTTTATCCCATTGCACTCAACCTGTCTGCACCATTTGATACCTAGAATCCTTGATCTGTTTCTCTTTATATCCCGAATTATGGTGATACTACAATATCCTTGTTTTCCTCAGACCATTCTGAACAATCCATCTTTGTCTCCTTAATGGCTGTTAGGTAATTCCTCATGTCTCTGTGGATATTCTGTTAGGCTCAGTCCTTTCCATCTTCAGACCCAATTTACAACTTTCAGGTATTGTTATGGTTTCAAATATCACCTCTACACAAATAATTTCCAAAAATTTACATTAAGTCCCAACTTCTCCATTAAATGCCAATTGTATATTCCTAAATAATGAATTCACATTTTCACATAAAATTTGGATGTCATCAGATATTGACATGTCTAGAGCTAATTGATTTTTCTCTAAATTGAATCTTTTACCCAATCCTTTATCTTTGATGTTTACTCATCATATCACTTTGAAATCCATACTAAATACTGTGGTCAAAAAAATCCTCTTCGACACATTTGATATTTATTCTCTCACTCAAAAAGTTCCAATGGCTCTCAATTTTCTGTTGGAATAAAAATCCTATTGGCTGTGAAGTGCCTTAAAAACCAAGAGCTTCTCTGTTCTATTATTCTCTTTATCTATCGCACCATCTAGTCTTATGTACTGTACATCATAAATTATAATAATTTCTTTTTGAATTGAATTAAACTCTTTGGACTTCTATTCTCAACTTCCTTAGTCTGATCCATTCCTAACATCCAAAGTTACTTAATGAAACATAATCTGTTTCATTCTATAATTCTATCTACAGTCTCTTAAATGTGGCTCAGCTCAGGCTTCCAGTCAAGATGGCAGAGTATGTAAATGCCGTGCTTGCCTCCTCTCGTGATCACATCATAATTACAACTAAACTACACAACAATCATCATTGAGAATCATTTGAAGTCTAGGTGAACAGAAGTCCTATAACTGGGGACATAGAGAAGAAGCCATATGGAGACAGTAGGAGGGGCAGAGATGCAGAATGTTCTGGTCCCACACTTACGTGTGGCAGTTAAAAATTGGGAAGGCTATCTCAGATGTGGAGGTTTCCCTCCATTGAAGAACAATTGGTCCAAGCCCCATAACAGGTTCCCCAGCCCAGAGTTCCAGTGCCGGGAAGAGAAGACCCCACAACTTCTGGCTGTGAAAACCAGCAGAGATTGTGGCTAAGTGAGACAGAGGGCATCTGGATTCACAGATATTCCTGTTAAGGAGCCTGCAAGAGAACTTATTCACTGCCAGACTCACTTGCTCTGAGCTCTAACACAAGGGCAGCAGCTTGAAAAGTGCCAGGGACATACGAGGAAGAACCGAATTATCTAGCTTCAGGGTGAGGGCTAGAGGGGCAGCTTGCTCCTAGACAGAAATGCTGGCAGAAGCCATTGTTCCTTTGTTGGGCCCTCCCCCTTCCCAGTGTGCAGATGAAGGTGGCTGCTATATCTGAGTCTTCATCAACTTGGCTAACACTGTTTGCCCTGCCCACGTGATTCCCTGAGACCCTACCACTCCCAACTTATGGGTTTACCCAAGCCATTTTCAGTGGCTTTTACCTACAAACAGCCTATCTTGGCTCATGCTGCAGACTTTCATAAAACCTCTCAAATGGTCACAAACCCCAAACAAGCAGTGTCTGACCTCTGCATGCCCCATACCTCTTGCAGAGCAGCCCCAAGCTTGGTACTAGAGGCAGCTGACTTTGGTTCATGGCTTGACCTCTTGAGGCACCTCCAATCTCAGCATAGGTGGTGGCCATCTGTGGATTGCTTGCTGTCTCTTGCCAGGTGGTCCTGGGCAGAGACTGCACACCTGGTGGCTGGCTTTGGACCAAGTCAGAGTACCACCTGGGACTGCATTCGAGGATGACACACCCAAAGGGAATGGGCAGGCATCAGAGCCCTGCTAAAGTGAATCCTGCTCTATAAGATCAACTTCTCATCAGCCAGTCTTCACAATCAATCAGTTTGAGTGTCAATCCTTCCCATTCATGTGCAAACATCAACCAAGGATCAACTACATCAGGAGGGCACACACAAACCATAAAAGAGACACATCTAGAGCATCTAGCTCAGGTGACCAGGGAAGACTGTGCCACTAGGCCACAGAGGACACCTACTACATAAAGCCATTCTACTAAGAGCAGGTGATATAAGAGCCTGATGTAATACATAGAAACAAACACGAGAAGTCACCCAAAATGGGGAGACAAACATGTCCCATATGAAAGAAGAGAACAAAGCTCTAGAAAAAGAACCAAACAAAATAGAGACAAGCAATCTATCAGATACAGAGTTCAAAACAGTGGTTTTAAGGCTGCTGAATGAATTTAGGGGAAGAGTAGATGAACTCAGTGGGAACTTTAATAAAGCAATAGAAAACATAAAAATAGAGATAGAAAACAAAAATGAACCAGTCAGAAATAAAGGATGCAATAACTGAAATGGAGAATGTGGGAATCGAAAGTAGATTACATGAAGCAGAGGACTGAATCAGCTATTCCAAGATATGGAAGCAACCTGGTTGTCCACCAATAGATAAATGGATAAAGAAGAAGTGGTACATATATACAAAGGAATATTACTCAGCGATTAAAAAAAAAAAGAATGAAATCTTGCCATTTGCAACAACATGATTGGACCTAAAGGGTATTGTGCTGAGTAGAGTAAGTCAGATAGAGAAAGACAAATGCTGTATGATTTTACTTACATGTGTAATCAAAAAAAGAAAAAGAAAAAAATAAACAAGCAAAACAGAAATAAACTCATAGGTACAGAGAATATTTTGTTGGTTGCAGATGGGAGGGAGGTTGGAGTGGCAGGCAGGCAGTGAGTGAAAAAGGGAAAGGGATTAAAAAGTATAAATTGGTAGTTGCAAAACAGTCATAGGGCTGTAAAGCATAGCCTAAGGATTATAGTCAATGATACTGTAATAACTATGTATGTTGTCAAATGGGTACTAGATTTATCAGGATGATCTCTTCATAAGTAATATAACTATCTACCCACCATGTTGTACTCCTGAAACTAATATAATATTGTATGCCAACTGTAATTTTTAGACATGGCTCTTCTTTTTCCTGTCCAGTTCTCATTATTTTTCGAAGTTTAGCTCAATTTCAAACCCTGTCTCAGGAAGCCTTCCCTAACTCTTCTAGTTCACATTGATCTCTATTCCCAGTGAACTTCTAAGACTTCTAATTTTGTGTTCTTAGACATTCCTAGTTATATAATTATCATATTTCTAATTATTCCTAATTATCAAACCAACTTTGATCTTCCACTTTTTCCTCTTCCTTATTTATGGCTATGTTGCTATTTTACTTTTGAATTGCTTATAATTTTTCCTGTGTAGATATTGTGTATGTCCAGCTACACTATAGAGTCTTTAGGGAAAAATATTATGTTGTATTTTCTTGTATTGTTTCCATATTTATAGCACTATGCTATGAAAAAAGTGGAAGCTCAAAAATATTTGTTAAATGGATGAAAATATACTAAAAGCTGGTATTTACTGCAATTACTAGCTTTGAAATTAACAATTCAAAAAAATTCTGATGTCTTTAGGTTTTTTGAATACCATTGTCCTATTATCTGATCCGTAATTTATTAGTCCATTAGATAAGAAGAGAATAAACGCTAATGTATCTATACTTGTTTTATGTAGCATCAATGATTGACTATAAAAGTCATTAAATGTTATATAACAGCTAACGAAAGAAGTTGGAGAACCTGTGAAGAATTGCAAGACAAGAGTTGAGATCTATTTGGAATTATACTGGTAAAGTTTGCCCTAAGGCTGGTAGAATCAGTATATTTCCTTTCATATATTATTTACAAAAAATAAAATAGGTATTGTTTGGGAGGTGAAAAGACCAACCTGTTAATTACATTGCTTTTGACTCTGTTTAAGTTCTATTACTCATATATGTAATCAGCTTATCACCAGACAAAAAGGATATTGTTTTTCATAACATATTCTGTCATTTCCCTGGCATTCAGAGGTTGAATGTGTTTCACTGGAACTTAAGGTCTACTTCACCAATTCTTTCACCCAGACTTCTTAATATTTACCTTTCATTTACTTTATCACTGGCCTCACTTGGTTTCTTTTTTTGTAAAACATTTATATTTAAGTGATTATAATAGGATATCTCCTCTCCTCATGAGTAACACAAATTCATTTATATTTGCAATGAATCTCACTAAAATGAATTATTTTATGGAAAATAAGATATAGTAAGGCTTGGAAATGTTAACATGAAGGAAACTATTTTGCTGTCAATGAGATATGCTAATATTTATTGAATGTAAAAGTCCTTTGCAGTGACACTAAGAGATATGAATTACATCTATTTTATAGGTTTTATGTATAATTTTATATGCAGTTCTATTCATGGTGCTCGTGTGTGCTTATTTGAAGAAAGTATAATTTAACTTGCAACACGACTAAAAGGGAGAAATAAATAGCTGTTTAATAATAAAGATATATAAGACTTTTCATTTTTTTACATTGTTGAGTTTATATATGGTTACCACAATTAATAGAATTTGAAAATCATGGAATTTGGAGTAAAATGACCAGTATTCCAGAATTCGTTCTCAGTGGCTTTGTAATCTGTAAAGACAATTACTGTACTGTATCAGCTATATCTATTACTGGCAGTAATAACAAAAACCATTTCATGAGGATTTGTGAAATACATGAAATAATAAATATGAAAGTGCTTTGAATGTATAAAATTAATATTTCAAGAATTAAACTTAAGACAAGATCTAGAGTCCTTACCATGGTCTTTAAAACATTTTGTGATCTGGTTTATAACCATCCACTTGACCTCATCTCCATCACTCTACCTCCAGCTCATATACAGTAATAACTTTGGCTCACTTGTGTCCCTCACACACGTCTAGCTCTTTTTTACCTCCGAGCCTTTGCAAATGCTTTTATATATATATATATATATATAGCTTCACTATATACTTTATTTAAAGTGGTGCCTACTTCTCCATCACTCTGCTTTCATTTTGCCATGTTTTATTATTTTTCTAGTACTCGCTACTAACATTGTATAGTATTTTATTTTCTTTATTGTATATCTTATTCTACACAACGCAATTTCAAGAAAATGCAGAATTTGCCTGTCTTTCTTACTACTGTTACCTCAGCAACTAGAACGGTACCTGGTGCACGACAGATGCTTAATAAATCAAATAATGCATGTGTGAATAAATAAATGATCTTTCACTGAGTCCTTACTCTGTGTGAAGCAATTTGCAAAGTGCTTTATATGAGTTATCTAATTTTATCATTAAAATGGGCCTACTATTTCTATTTCATAAATAAAGAAAACAGATACATCATGAAGAACAGTAACTTGCTTGATGTAAACATGGCAAGTGACGGAAACTTAGTTGCCTGACTCCAGAACCTAGGTTCTTAATCATTGCTATAAAGCCTCTGTGTATCTAGCCATTTTTTATATTAATTGAGGTTTGGTTACACTGTTACAAAAATAGACTGAATTGCCTATCAAAATAATAACATTTATATAGCTTAATTTGATCCCCAAAATAAATGAGTGTGGTCAGTAGCTAAAGAATAAACCAACTCTTAGAATCGCACACAAAAGCCGGCATTAGAAAAGTTGAGAACAAGAATACAAAGAAGCAGGTTTACTTTTACAGGTGACTCAAGCGTGACTTACCTCCAGGTGACCAGCTATTGTAGCAATATGTAGGGCAGTGAGACCACCATATCCAACCTGCTGTATGTCAGCTCCACTGTGAAGCAGGGAAGTGATCAATTCTGCACTATCCTGTAAAGAAACACATCTTTATGTTACTTTTCTACTAATAGCAGGTTTCAATGGTGTGCAACAGGATGTATTGATTCCCTGACTGTCAGGCAGTTTAGGTGTTCAAAAAAAAACCTAACAGTGATTTCTTGCATAAGAGCACATGAGATAGCAGAGAACAGCTCTCAGATGGTTGAAATGTAGGAACAAATGACAGGGCTGTTCAATTACAATCAATCCTCCACCACTTGACCATGAAAGACAGGACATTTACCTATGGTGAGGCTCTTGCAAATTGAACTCAATCTTACATGTAGGTCACTCCAATAAATGTCCTTTCTCCAGCAACTGCACTATTAAATTGACTGCAGTGGACTATTTCATGGTAGTTCAGTAATTGCTTCATCTCTAGTACATATGTGTCATGGGTCCTATACATAATTAATGACACGTAGTGTCATGGGCCTTATACATAATTAATCAATAGTGTCTTTCTTAACTTAACTCATTTTAACAGTGAATATGTTTGAAGCATTATTTGAGCCTGTAAGTTAGAATAATTTATTCAATAACCAAAGTAATCCTTACTTTCTTCATGCTCTTATTTGCACCATATTTCTGTCTTTGAAGAGCCAGAACTTTGAAGAACTTTTTAATAATATTAATAGCAATTAACAGTAATTGAATTTTTATTATGTAATTAACCTTTCATATGCATTAACTTACTTAAGCCTGGTGCTTGGTAGGATTTCAAAAATAGTGATAAAAAAACGAATTAAAAATGAAAAATTAAATATTTCTCCAAACAATCTTGTGAAAAATTACTATTACAAACTCATTTTATGAGTCAGAATACTCAAAAGAGTGATGTAGAGGGCCACATAGTCATAAAACTTGAAATTTGGAGAGAATATAAAGAAAGGTTATTATTATGTTTAACTCTCTTCCTCAAAGCAAGAATTCAAACCACAACTTCCATAATATTTGGCCCATCAACATCTCAAACACATTCAGTGGCAAGAATGTCAAGTCTTCACAGGATAGGCCATTGCATTTATGCATATATATATATACTTGCAAATACTGTTGGTTAAGACAATTCTCCCATTAAAAAACAAAGTTTAATTTCTTATTACTGACACATAAGTGAAGGTCTAGACATTATAAAAAAGTGAAAAAAAACTTTGGTAAAGAACTTCAAATAGCAAAATTAATGTTATTCAAGCACACCTCAGAGATATTTTTGGTTCATTTCCAGGACATTGCAATAAAGCAAGTATCACAATAAAGTGAATCCACAAATTTTTTTGTTTCCCAGTGCATATAAAAGTTATGTTTACCTTATGCAATAGTCTATTAAGTATGCAATAATATTATGTCTAAGCAAACAATGTACATACTTTAATTAAAAATACTTCATTGCTAAAAAAATAACATTAGCAAGTCATAATCCTTTTGCTGGTCTTGTCTTGATGTTGATGGCTGCTGAGTGATTATGGTGGGGGTTGCTGAAGGTTAGTGTCGCTGTGGCAATTTTTTAGAATAAGATAAAATAAACTTTGCTGAATTGATTGATTCTCCCTTTCACAAATAATTTTTCTGTAGCATGTATTTCTTCATAGAATGTGTCATTTCTCTGTTTGATATTGTTTTACTTATAGAACTTTCAAAACTGGAGTCAATCCTCTCAAACCCTCACACGGCTTTCTCAACTAAATTTATGTAATATTCTAAATTCTTTGTTTTTATTTCAATAATCTTCACAGCATCTTTATCAGGAGTAGACTCTATCTCAACAAATCACTTTCTTTGTTCATTCATAAGAAGCAACTCATCTGTTTTATCAAATGATAATTCTAATTCTACTTCTAACTCTAGTTCTCTTGCTATTTCCACATCTGCAGTTACTTCTCTATTGAATTCTTGAACCCCTCAAAGTCTTCCACGAGTGTTGGCATCAACTTCTTCCAAATTCCTGTTAATATACATATTTTGACCTCTTTGCATGAATGATGAATACTCTTAATGGCATCTAGAATGGTGAATCTTTTCCAGAAAGTTTTTAACTTACATTGCTAAGATTTATCAGAGAAATCACTATCTGTGGCAGCTATAACCTTATGAAAAGTATTTCTTAAACAAAAGACATGAAAGTTAAACTTATTCCTTCATTCATAGGTTGTAGAATGAATGGCGTGTTAGCAGGCATGAAAACACTAATCTCATTGTACATCTCCTTCGCAGCTCTTGGGTGACCAGGTGCATTGTCAGTAGCAGTAATATCTTGAAAGAAATCTTTTTTTTTTCCCCCTGAACAGTAGGTCTCAACAGTAGGCTTAAAATACTCAGTAAACCTTGTTGTAAACAGATGTGCTGTCATCCAGGCTTTGTTGTTCCATTTAGAGCTCAGACAGAATAGATTTAGCATAATTCTTAAGAGCCCTCGGGGTTTTTCAAAAGGTCAATGAGCACTGGCTTCAACTTAAAGTTACCAGCTGCCTTAGACCTTAACAAATGAGTCACTCTGTCCTTTGAAGTTTTGAGGCCAGGCACTGACTTCTCTCTATAAAAGTCCTAGACGGCATTGTCTTCCCATATAAGGCTGTTTCGTCTACATTGAAAATCTGTTGTTTGCTGTAGCCACCTTCTCTAATTATCTTAGCTTGATCTTCTGGATAACTTGCTGCAGCTTCTACATCAGCACTTGCCACTTCACTTTGCACTTTCATGTGATAGAGAGAGCTTTTTCTTTAAACCACATGAACTAACCTCCACTAGTTTGAAACTTTTCTTTGTAGTTTCCTCTCCTCTCTTAGCCTTCATAGAACTGAAGAGAGTTAGGGCCTTGTTTAGGAATTAGGTTTTGGCTTAAGGGAATGTTGTGGCTGGTCTGACCACTTCCATCCAGACCATTACAATTTTATATCAGCAGAAGGCTATTTTGCTTTATCATTTGTGTGTTCACTGGAGGGAACACTGGAGCACTTTTTAATTTCCTTCAAGAGCTTTTCCGTTCCATTTACAACTTGGCTAACTAATGAATAACACAAGAGGCCTAGTTTTTGGCCTATCTCAGCTTTTACCATGCCTTCTTTGCTAAGTTTAATCATTTCTAGCTTTTGATTTAAAGTGAGAAACATGCAACTCTTACTTTAACACTTAAAGGCCATTGTAGAGTTATGAATTGTAGAGTTATGAATTGGCTAAATTTCAATATTGTTGTGTCTCAGAGAATAGGGAGGCATGAGGAGAAGGAAAGGTTGGGAAACAGCTAGTCAGTGGAGCAGTTAGGACACACACAACACTTATTGATTAAGTTGTCCTTACATAGGCATGGTTTATGGTGCCCAAAACAATTATAATAGTAGCAATAAAAGATCGCTGATTATAGATCATCATAACAAATATAATAAAAATAAAAAAAGTTTGAAATAGTGTAAAAATTACCAAAATATGACACAGAGACATGAAGTGAACCAAATGTTATTTATTGGAAAAATAGTGATGATAGACTTGCTCGATGCAGGGTTACCACAAACCTTCAATTTATAAAAAATGCAGCATTTGCAAAGCCATTTAAAACACAGTGCAATAAAATGAGGTATGCAAGTAGTTTCCAAATCTTCCACTCGGCATACCTGCTCTAAAAAATGTTAAATAAAGATTTCATCTTCCTTTATTGTTCCATTGGCTCTTTCTGCTCAGTCTACAGACTTATGCTTGCTCTATTCTTTGAAAAAAGAAAAGCTAATTTTAATTCCATTGTTTCCTTCATTTTTCACACCTCTGGAAGAAGCTATTGACACTCACTGCTGAGAGCTCTCATCTGGTTTCTGTAGTGATCCCTAGCAATGTACACCCAAATCTTGCATAAATCCCAACTGAGTTCACCATAATCTTTGCACATATAACCTTGCTTTTTCTTATACTATTCCTTCCCACTAAGGCATATGTATTCTCCCTTTTCCTTTGTCTTATACTGTCAAGAGAAAACACCATGCCTGTTTCTTTCACCTGAGGCATTAGGACCTCACCACTGTCCTGAAATCACCTTCTCAGTTTCAGGAGGTAATCGTCTGTTAAACAAATCTAGTGTCAATCATCTTCCTCATCTCTGTAGTCAAATCTTCTTCTTGTAATCCCTCTTTCTTTTGCTTTCATTAAACCATATATTCCCAGTTTCCTTCTCTTTGCTTCTTCTTTGTCTCTGTCTCCAAAAAGGAGTGACCCTAAGTTTAGCCCTTTCTCATTCTAAACACCACCTTTGGTAATTCTTACATAATCTGATAAACTTTATCTTTAGTCTTGACTATTCTGCTAAGTCCAAATCTCATATACCCTGCCTAACAAAGAAATCTCAAATTAGAAATTCAAAATTGCTCTTGTAAATACCATTCATAAATTTTTCAGTGTGATCAATCATCTCCTAGCATTCCTTGTTTGCATTAATGGCATTTTCTTATTCCAAATGACCCTGAGTCCCTTTAGCTTAAATAAGAAAACATTATAGAAAGTATCATAAAGTACCAATAGCTATGAGATAAAACAGGCAAATGATAAAGTGGCTACTTTAATTTGAGTAGTCAGGGAAAGCTTCACTGAAGATGTGATCTTTGAGATAAATGATGAATACCAAAAAGAAGAAATGCAAGCCACAATTTCAGGATGGGCATTCAAGGACAGGAGTTGCTAGTGTAAAAGTCCTAAGATGGAAAAAAGCTTAGTGTATTTGAAAGCGAGAGTTGAGGACGTTAAAAAAAAAATGTAATGTTCAAGTTGTAGTCAAAGATACCTGACTTTGTTGGACCCCACAGGCCATGGCACTGAGTGTCTGGATTTTTCCCAAGTGCAATAGATAGTTGAGGAATGACATGGTTCTGAGATAGAGAAGAATCAAGAAGTAGTAGTTTTTGAGATAGAAGTAAAATGTTTTGTTTTTTACATGTTCAGTCTGAGATACTTACAATGTAGGGTTAGGTTGTGCATACTAGAATTAGCTTCCCTGGTTAGAATCCTAGCTCTGCTAATGACTATGTGAACTGGGGCAAGTTATATAATCCCTTTACACTAATTTCCTTGGTTATAAAAAAAGGGGAACAATAATTGTATCCACCTGATATGAAATACATATAAACTGTGTATCCACAACTAATGTGATAATACATTTGAAGTGCTGAAAAGGTACCTGCCAAAATAATAATCAATAACTTATTACCATTGGACATAGAAGTCTGGAGCTCAGTATAGCTCTCAGTGGAAACTTCCAAATAAAAGAGTGCTTTGACTCCACCATCTAGCTCCTCTTTCTCCTTTATTACTATTTCCTCCCCACAACTTTGCTTTCCCTACTTTACTAGTTACATATTGAAATAAGCAGAGGAATGAAACAGGAAAACTCTGAACCAGTACTGGAAATTAGAAAATGTCGACTAGTTCTCCCTGCTCCAGAAAAAAAACAAAAACAAAAACAAACAAACAAAAAACTATTCATAGGAGTTAACTCTAACCTCAACGATAATCTTTAATTTTGAATGGTGAGAGATAAAGACATGAGTAAACGGGAAAGGCATCACCTTAAAATATTTGTCCATGCAGATGAGCAGGCATTTATTTAAAGGCAGGAAAGTGGAGGTCTTTTAAAGAATAAAATTATTTGTAAAAATATAGGGAAAATATGATAAGTTTGATCAAATTAAAGTATTAAAAACGTAATATAAGATAAAGGACAAATTGGATGAATATTCACAACATATAAATTGTATGCTTAATTTATAAAGAATTCATACAAATCAGTAAAAAGATGACTTTAATTTGACAAATATTTATTAATGAATGTCTATCTTATGACAACCACTGTACTGTTAATTAAAGTAAATTATACGTAAATCATGGAGTATATGAAATATTTATCTAATAGGCAGATTCTAGTAAACACATTCATGCTTTACTCAACTGTTTGTGTTTTCTCCTTATTTAGACAAAATTTGTGGAATTTAAGAGAATGTATGTTATGATTCCTTCATAATAGGCATTTGGTTTGATTTCTCATTAAAATAGAACTTTTATCATACCAAGCCATACTAAAGAGAATGTAACAAAAATAGTCATCGCTACTTACAAATTACTTATTATGGGCTAAGAAATATGTAAAATTCAAGGAAAAACTTGAGAGGATGTACTTTGTTGTATTTTGTTGCATTTAACTGACAAGCCCAAAATATTTCTCCCCTACTCAACAGAAATTTTAAAATTCAGCAATATAGTAAATACCTCCTAGAAAGGACATTCATATAAAACAAAAACATTAGGCAAATTATAAATATAAAACCGATGTAATTTATTGCTGGCATTCTATAATATATAACAAGTATCAAAAGGCAAAAATTTTAAAAGAAACTGTTAAGATTTGCACAGCAAATACTCTTCTGGGGAACCAACAGGTTTTCTTTTACATACTCTCTGGCCAAATTTACAGCATTATTATTCAGTGGGACACACAGAAGCATGTTAAAGTATAAGGTAAATAAGCCTCTGTAATGTATTCATATGGACAATAGTTATTGTTTTTAAACAAAAGAAAATCCATATGTGAAAAAGTGAGCCTTGGACAAAAAAATCAATCCAGCTATTCCCTGAAAAAAATAGCATTTGTGCTACAAAAGACCTCCAAAATTTATGTAAATGGATGAAAACTTTTTGTACTGGTAGCAACTCCAAATCTGTACTATGCATAAAACTCTAACAAAGCATCTAATACTCTGCCTGTTGTTAGCTCTATGATTGTTACTATGGATAAAGCCAAGATAAGTAGCCATTAGTGTCAGAGAACTCAGATTCTCTACTAGCAAATTATATAAATTTAAATATACAGAATTCTGCTAATTCTAGTCTTAAATAAAAATTAAACTGTGATTCTTTTTATTTATTTTTATTATTTATTATTATTTATGCCTACAGCACCTGGTCTTCCTAGGTGGTCTCCCATCCAAGTACTAACCAGGCCCGACCTGCCTTAGCTTCTGAGATCAGACACCAGCCTTGTTCAGGGTGGCATGGCCATAGACCATGGACTGTGGCTCCACTGTGGTGTGAACCCAGGACTTTCTGCGTGTAAAGCAGACGTGTTAATCGCTACACTATGGAACAATGTCCTGTGATTCTTTTTTAATGGATAAAAATTGCTTTCTTCTGGTTATGAAAATAATACATCTCTGGAAGGTTTAAAACATGGCAAGTATTCATTTACAATCTTTCCACTGCTATATAAAATCTGTATCTCTTCTCCTTGAATCTGGGTGGATTGTGACCAACAGAGTGTGGCAGAAGTAAACTATGTTTCTTCCAGAGTTAGATCATAGAAAGTCACATAGTTTCCTCCTTATTTTCTGAAAAACTTGCTCCTGAATCTCTAAGCTACCATATAAGAAGTCTAACTTTAGACAGCCATGCTGTAAGGAAGCCCAGGCCATACAAAGGCTCTCCAATTAATGAACCAGCTAAGGCCAATCTTACAGTCATCCCAGGCCAGGCATGAGATATGTGAAGCCTCCAGCTCATTGAACAACCCTCAGGCACTTATGTCTTCTCAGCTAAGGTCATAAACATGGAGGAGCAGAATTGAGCCATCTCTGCTGTGTCTTGTCTTGATTTCTGAACTAAGGGCCCATGAGAATAATAAAATGATTGTTGTAATGCAGGACCAGGTTTAGGGTAGTTTGTTAAGCCTCAATAGATAGTTGGAACATTTCAAAGTAAAAAATTAGAAAATAAAGTAAAGGAATAAATGACAATTTAATAATCTATAGCACTACCATATAATCACTATTATCATTTATGTCTGTATTTCCCTCTATTCTTTTTCCTATATATGGTCCTTTATAAAACTATATAGAGCACAGACTAGCACAGCAAAGCAAACTTGTGTTTGCATACTGATGGCCACTTCTACATTTGGGACATGTTTCTTAACCTCTTAAGCTGTTTCCCCCCCACCCCTTGTAAAATGAAGATAATAATAGTATCGCTCTCATAGTTATTGTGCGAATTCAATAATGTAATGCATTTAACATAATGCTTGCCACACAATTTTTATTATCAATTATTATGTAGAGAATTGAGCTCATACTATATATAAAGGTATGCAATCTCTCTTTTTCATTTAATATAAAATCATGAGCATTTCCCCACATGTAGCAGATGCAGAGAGGTGCCACGCAGATCTCCCTTCAAGAAGAGTGTACCAGGGATATGGTTAGCTGGCAGCCTCCTTCAGCTAGCTCTTTTAGGATCTACTGCAGCATTAGAGCTGGGATTTGCTACTTTTTAGGATGGCCTCCTGTTAGTGACTGAAAAAGGTGGTGGTAAAAGGGTCTAGCCATTTCTGCACAATGTGACACTCTTCTAACAGGCAATTTTTGCTCTAGAGCTCATATTGGTCTGGCAGAGATTTTAGTAAGTCTGTACTGTGGTCTGACAGCTTCCTCGCCCACTTCTGCATCCTTCCTTCTCCTCTCACAGGTGTCACTTCCACATAAATCTTTTGCACTCCTAAATTCCTTTAAGAGTCTGTTTTTCGAGAACTTAACTGGCATACCATATCATAAAATATGTTTCTTTAATGCACATTAAATTGAAGCTGAACTGGGATTTTAATGTAGGTCTTCTGACTTTGAATCCTATGCTCTTCTCAATACGAAATGTTATCTCTCGACCCTCAAATACCCTACTAGTCCCAATTTGTTGCTTTTCGCATGTAAGCCCTATGCGCTCTGTATCTGTGAAAAAGAGATTTAATACCTGTTGTACCTAATAGGGTTGTAATAAGGATCAAATGGTATTATTTACGTGCAAATGTTTATAACGTTGAGATCCTTACAAGTTTACATATTTATATTAAACATATCACCCACAAGAATGACCTTTCTCTATAAAAATATTCACCTTACATCTCAGTCTACTCTGTCCCCAAAAGTATTTAATCATAAAATACCTCAATTTCTTCACCTGTAAGATTTGGGCTAAATTGTGTTCTGTAATATCCTAAGCAACTCTAGTACTCTGATGTTCCCTGAAGTGTCACATCAAGCTCTGAGGCAGAGCTGAACTTAGTTTGGAAAGAAGACTGAGTTTCTGCATGTGGAAATAGAGATATATAAATAAATATTTTAATAATGTCCTTATCTAAGTAGTTTTCGTCATTGACCCAATTTACCCAGCACAGCAATTGTCACAGCCTGTTTGTGTTTGTAAGGGAAAAAGGAATAAAAGCTCTTTTGTAGCCTTAAAAGAATATTAAGGTTTCTTTTAGGACAAGGGAGCATGCAGGCCTTTAATATGAAATACATTTAGTTCCAGGCATTAAAATTTAATGGACTAGAGTTGCCTCGTGTGTCATAGACATCTCCAATGAAAGGATCCATTAATCAGTATAAAAATAACTGCTCGTGAAGGTTCACACCTACATATGCCTCTTGTTGAAATAATTCTAAATTTATCTTCAAAAAAGATATCAATTATTAAAGGTTTCAGTGTGGTGGAAATATCTGATTTTCCTTGAAATTTTGAAAAAAAGAAAGAAAAAAGAGAAGGAAAACACTCTTAGATTAAGTACCTGTACTCTTTCAACAGTAAAGTCTCTAAATTTGCTTTTGACCTATTTTTTTCTCATCACCACTGCTGACCCTTCTTCTATTACCTGGTTTCCCATAATCACTTTCTTCCTGTGGGCTGCTTCCAATTAGTCTCTGAATATACTTATTCTCTCATTCAGTAATATAGTGATGATTTAATGGGGTAGAGCTAATCAGAATCTCTGGGAGTTTGGAAAATGCAAATATATGCTGATTGAAAAACATATTAAATATTATAATTTCTTTAATTTATTTTCACTTATATTTTATTTATTTTAAAAATAAAAAAATTAAACACTGAATTTTATATGTATACAAAAGGACAAGACTTCAAGAAGACTGAAAAACACTGTTGTAGAAATCTCTGTGATCCTGCCACTCCTCAAGTTACTGCCCAATCTTTTGCCTTATATAAGAGAAATCAATATTAATTTCCTTAACTCCATTTATTTTCAATCCATTTTTATACTTTCTATTCCCACAAATTTATTAACATATCCCTAAAAGAGATATCTGAAACTTCTTGATTTCCAATTTTAATGCCCAGTACAGGAAAATATGTTGCCCAATGTCAATGTGATTCTTCCTCTTTTCAAGTACTTTCCTTTTTCATAGTCACTATGGAATTAAAACTTCATTTATTTATTTATGGTACATATTTACTGATGAATATACACCAGGAATTGTTTGTAAGGGCTCAGAATAAGATAACAAACAATTTAGATCCAGTCTGTGCCTTGATGGTGCTCATAACTCTTATCAGAGATTACAAACAGGTGACAAGGGGAAAAGATGTGTATAGTTTGCCCTACACAGTATTTACAACTAAAACTTTGAATTAAATGCCAACATTTAAATATCAGGAAACTTTACATAATTTATGATTCTCTGAAATTTTGGGCAATACTGAGCTTACACTGATCTCTACATAGCAATGATTAACTGGAGCTGAATATTGACTACTCCCTTTACATAGGGTATAAATTCTCCAATTTGCCACTCCTTGTATTTCAAAAACATTGAGTCTTTGAGTGTTAGTTAACTTTGCCACATTAGTTAACATATTCATTCATTTGTTACCCACCTCATTCCCAAAGATTTGTGAGATTGTGCCACCTAATCTAGAAAAAGATGGAGAGAAATAATCGGTAATAAAATCTAGATTCAGTCAGAGTATGATAAAGTAAGTACAGAGTGCTAAATGAGTATATTGAAGGGGCACCTAATTCACACTTGGGAAGGGTTGGGGGAGCTTCTCCAGGAATAGTGCTGTCTAATATAAGAACTGAAGGATAAATTAAGATCTTCAGTTAGCATCCTATTAGCTTTTTAGGGAGAACATGTTAATTAACAAAAAGATTATGAAATATTTGGTTACTAAGAAGAAATGTGAGTATAGAAAAAATCCATCTTAATGATTGCTCTACTTTGTGGGTAAAAATGTTCTCTAGTTCCTTAAAGTGAGGATTAAGTATTAAACAGTGTTTTAAAGCTGCAATTAACTGGAAACTGAGAATAAAACTATGCAAAAAGCAAAATTCCTTTTTATTGAAAATTTTGGTTTTTTCTTCAAAGAATTTTTTATTATTATCTTGACAAATTCCCACTTGGGGAAAATGCAGTTTTTAATCAGGAAACTGTTTGTTCAAATAAAAAAGATACTTAGATTTGAAAAATATCAATTTGCATTGTCTTCTAAATTAGGGGTTCTCAAACTGCAAATAGTTTTGTCCGCCAGGGGCGATGTCTGGAGACATTTTTGGTGTCACAACTTGAGATAGAAGTGGCCGCTGGCATCTAGAAAACAAATGCCAGGAATGCTGCTAAATATCTTACAATACACAGGACAGCTCCCCAAAACAAGGAATTATCGAATCTAAAATGACAGTAGTGTCGAGGCAGAGAAATTTTGATCTAACTAGACAGAGGATTCAGAAACTATGAACCACATGTTTTGGGTCCTGGATTTTAGAATAATTGAAAAAAAATCTTAACTTTATGCTAAGGAAGAAAAAAAATCAGAAAAAAAAAAAAGATACATTTTTTCAGGCTATGAATCACCATGAAAAAAATCCCACAGTTTTCTGAAAGTCATGGTTGTGTAGCAATAAGGACCTAGATCTAGTTAGGTCAGACAAACATAGTTTTGAACTAAAATATTCCCCTCTTCCATGTCCTTCCCTTTGTAAAAAATATATAAAATGACTTATTCTGAATGATGAGAATGAGATTTTGCTAGAAATCTGTAGGATGGAATAAATAACCATTTGACATCTGCTTGTATCATATAAAATAACTAAAAAAGTTGACTAATCAAAATGCTACTTTTCATTCACTAAAGAAATTGTATTAAGTGGTTTGTCTGTGTATTAAAGAAGAGGTATATATGACTTTAAATTAGATGATCTAATAAGCTTTTGTTCATCAACATTCTTATTTAAGATCCTAGAAACTACATATATTTCATTTTTTCTCCCACAAAGTCTTGTCTTTCATTTTAGGAGTAGAATTTAGATACCATCCAAAGGAGTATGCCCCAAAATGGCTTGCAAATATGACAGAAATCTTCTAAGAAAATGCATTAGGATATAAGAAGAAAATGTTATAAATTCTATTTAACTTTATTTATATAAAGATAATAAAATTTTACTAGTATTTAACATAAAAGCTTGCACTGGTGGTCTCAGTTCATGTATCAGTTAGTCATGTGTCTTATATAGCACCATAATATAATAAAAACTTAGAATTCCAAATGGAGACAAGTTGAGAGTTGCCCCTCACTCTTTTTTTTTTGCACTTAGTAAATGAGTATGCATTATAACTTATGTGAGCCAAATTAAGTGTATTTATGAATTTTAATATTTAATTTTAACTGAACTGACCCTTAAAAATTCTTTAAAATATTCCTGCGACAAAACCACAGATCAAATATATTTTACTAATGTTAGAAAAAGAAAAGAAAAATGTCAGAGATGTATTTTTCTTTTTACTAATCTGAGCTTTTTGTAAGCCAAATTTATGACAGGTAAAATTAATGACAATCTAATCATATTAGAAAATAAATTTGTCAAAATATTTTGATGTTATCAAGATGGATATTCGAAATATGCATTTATATCCACAAATTTTAACACTGTTTGCCAAAGAGTATTTTGCTTTGAAATATTTACTGATGATTTTTGTTCATGGTTATTTATAATTTATAAACAGATATATATATATGTTAGGGTGCATGGCACATGATAAAAAATATTTGGGGTCCATTGAGCTAATTATGCACTTCACTGCTTTGATGTTAGGATTATATATTCTCATCTCTTTTAGAATGTAATAATCCAGAAGACATAGTTCTTTTCTTTTTGTTTGTCTGTGTAAAATGGCTGACCCATTAGGTCTCCAATAAATATTTGTTGAAATTAAAGTTCATCATGATAGTTAACTTTTACTGAGTATTTATTACGTGCTAGGTATACTGCTAAATACTGCATATAGTCTGTCTTTTTTGAAACTGTAAACTATTCAATAAAATAGGCAATCCTATTTGCTCCAATTCAGAGACAGAAGGAAAGAGTTATTTGTCTAAAAATAGACAGTTATTAAGTCTCAGAATTGAGATATAAACACAAGTAGTCTAACTTCTAAACTGACAGTCTTTATTAAGGTATATTACATTGATAAAAATTAAATATTTTTTGAGCTAATGTTTGGATACATATTAATTACTCTAGAGTATTTACCAAGGATCTTTTATAGATCTTATACAAGGAGTAATCAAAGAAAATGACTTACTTCCAATGTTTAAAGTTCACAAACCAATATGTAAAATATCCAAATATATAAGTAATTAAAAATGCTGTAATAAAAAAGGATGTGAGTTTGTAATTGAAAATCGAAAGAGAATACAATAAAATCTGCTTGGGAGTTCAAGAAGCTCAAGAAGTTTCAATTTTTCTTGGTTTTAAATAAGTAATAATTTCATATCAGAAAAAGAAATTTAGAAAAATAAGCAGAAGAAATAACAAGAATAAAAACAATAAAGTATGAATGTGCTTGACCTAAAGAATGAAGTACTCTAGAACAGCACTTTTCAAACTTTCGCCTACAAACCTGTCAGCTGGGACTTAAAAACCAAAAAAAGCACATTCTATTGTGTAGGAATGGGGTAGGGGGTAAGATTCTGCATTCATAAAAATCTCTACCTTGAGGCAGAGCCTGCTGATCTTCTGACATCGATTTGAACTGCAAGTCTTGAACATGATCCTTGACATATAGTCTTAGACTGCTTATATCAAAACTGCCTAGTCTGTTTGTTAAAAACTTAGATACCCAGTCTATCCTACATATACCAACTAGTTTGGTAAAGAGTTTGCCATGTTTTTATAAAATTAAACATGCACTTATGATGTGACCCAGCAATTCCACTCCTAGATATTGCCCAAGAGTAATAAAAACATTCGTTCAAATGAAGATCTATAAATGAATGCTAATAGCAGCTTATTTATAATGTCAAAAACTGGAAACAATCCAGACGTCTGTCAACAGATGAATGATTAAACAAATTGTGGTATATCCATAGACGAGAATATAACTCCACAATAAAAGAAATAAATTACTGAACACACAGCAATAGCATTATAATAAGTGGGAGAAACCATATATATTTTCTAAAAAAATACTTAATAAATTGCATTTGTATTAAATTCTAGAAAGAGAAAAACTACAGTCATAGAAAACACATCTGAAGTTTCCAGAAGCTAGGTTAGATGGAGGAGGAAACTGACTGCAAAAGGGTATGAGGGAACTTTTGTGTATGATAGAAAAGTCCTTATATCATAATTATGATGATGGTACATGACTATCCACATCTTCGAAAGTTATCAAATTGTATACTTGAAACTGTGAATTTTATTGTGCACAAATTATACCTTAATAAATCTAGTCTCTATTTTTTTTTAAAAAAAAAACTACAAACGAAAACAATACAAAAAAAAAAAAGAAGAAGAACTAAACATCTGTTCCATTCTTACTGATGATGTTATCACTGATAAAAAATACGCAGCCTTGAGGCAGGTCCAGCATGCCAGAGTGTGTAACTGAAAGAGCTGTGGATGTGGACAATAAAAAGATGTGAAAATTACATTGTTCATTTTGTGAGTGTTAAGGACAAAATGAAGCTCCATTGTGATTTTTATGAAAATCTAAAGAAATACATAAATATAACTTTCGTATGTATCAAAAAACTGTTTTGTATGTATCAAAAAATATTAAGATTGAGAAAAGCCATGAAAAGCAAGGTAACTCCTTCAGATTAAAGGAGAGTACAGAGATAAGAAAACTAAATCTGTGTCATTCTAGATTGAATCCTAAAAAAAATCAAAAGACAAATAAATGACACTATTGGAACAATTGGTCAAATTTGAAATTAGACTATAGATTAGATAATAGTATTGTATCAGTATAAAACTTTTTCTGATTTTGATAATTATATTGTGATTATATTGGTGAATTTCCTTTTTCTTAGGAAAAAAGATTGGAGTTTTTAGTAACAATGGGGCAATGTTGTCTTCAATTTACCTTCAAAGGTTTCCGGGGGGAAAAAAAAAAACAGAATGATAAGAGAGATGAGATAAAATGCAAACAATTAGTAAATCTGGATAAAGTGTATATAGAAATTTCTTGTACTATTCTGGCAATAATGTTATTTTTGTTTGAAATAACATTAAAATATATAGAGAAAGGGAACTGGAGCCCCAAATGAATTGTATACCTATTGCAGTAGTTCAGGGAAGGGATAATTAGAACTAGATTTAATACAACGGTAGGTAAATGGCTATTTTATATTGTTTCTGTGCTTAAAGCAGAATGATAAATTAAATTTGTTTTTTGCCTTTTTTAAGGCAAAGTAATCATGCATCCTAGTATGGCCTTTTAAGAATTATTGCCTATCTTGTATCCCAAGATTCTAAATTTATTTAAACTTGTTTTAAAAAAGTTATAGTCCACAAATTCTTCTGTAAAATATAAGAAAACAGAAGAAATAGAGCAAAGGGAACTCTAAAAATAGAAATTTAATGTCGATAAACAGAGGTGAAAGAAATATATTCTCTAAAGATTATAGCACTAATTCAGAACCTGTTTGTGTGGTTGTGTCATGCTAAATCTTATGAAAATGAACTATTATTAAAAAAAAAATCTCCTAGTCAGATTTGGAATTCATGGTTTCACACACTGCCTTGACTATCCATCGGGTTTTTATTCCTTGGAGTTCTTTTACTTTCACCTTCTGCCATTTAGCAGAAAAGCCAGCATCAGACACTTTCCTACACTTTCAATTCGGACTCCATTCAAGTTTTACAGAATGGTTAGTAGGTATTAAAGTTTTCCCAGAAGGAACCAGAAAAATTGACTAAGCATTGACTGATCTTGAAATAGGATGAACATTAGAACATTTGCACCATGAATCACAGGAATGTGTGAATCTGAATCATGGAAAAATAAGGCTCCTTTTGTAACAGTGAAATTCTCTAAATGTTGGGAAAGGGATGTAGTACAAAGTGATCCTGACATGAGCAAACAGCTGCCCCCCACATCTGCATATCCAGAACTGAAACAAAATCCTCTCAGATTCACATGAAATCGAAAAAGAACGAAATATGGAATATAACAAGGAAAGTCTGGGAGTATGAGGCAACTGTACTTGATTCTAAACATTATTCTGGATATCTAGACATTAACTAAATATCTAACTTTAAATTTCAGTTTTTTCTGTAAAAAAAAAACCTAATATATACCTCACTAGGTTATTTTAATAATTAAGAAATAATGCCTATAAAACCTAGTGTTACATTTAGCTCATAATAAATACAGATGCTTAGAAACTTATTATGATCAGAGAATGAACAATTTACATATATTTAATTTATATGTTATATAAATTTATAGTATGGCAATCTCAAAGATGTTTCTCAGCACTGAGTATGCCAATTTTCCAATCCACTTTTCTCTTTACTTTCTGAACAGGTAATAATAATATTTACTCATAGGGTGCTTCTGAGAATTAAATCAGTTAAACATAGAAAGCCTTAAAAAGAGTATGTATCTGGTAAACAGATGATAATTGCTGAATAAAGAGAAAGAAACTCATTCAGTAATATGATGTTCTAGTCACTGTGAATGTTTTCCATGATTAATAATATGCCAAAAAAAAAAAAAAAAAGAAGAAGAAGTGTAAAGATGCACATCATCTTTGATTCTAATACAGTATTTAAGGAAACAAAAATGTACCTTGTAAACTGCCAAGTGCAAGGCTGTAAATCCATTTCTTGTCAGTCGAGATGGGCGGAGCCCTTTTAACATAAGGGTTCTAATATGAGACTTGTTGCCTTAAAGAGAAACGTGAAAAAAAGATTAAATTGTTGAGAGAGTTGAAAAAATGACTTTAAAAATCTCTCTTTGACTTAACAATAAATGTCATACTGATATATGAAAATAGCAGATCGCTGTTCTGCAGGTCATTTGTGAAATTTCCTATTAATTGATAGTCTTAGTGAATATTTCTATTACACTTATAAAACTTTGTATCAAAGCTGTGTATTTTAATGTATTTGTGTTACTTATTTTTATTTAGTGCTCTCATCATAAGATGGTTTTAAAACAAAAACATGAAAAAAATTTAATAAACTACTAGGAAAAAAAGCTTAGATGAAAATCTAATTGTACTTGACTCTGCAGAACACCATGAGCAGTAGAGCTTATTTAGATCAGAGAAAACTGGAGGAAATGACTAAGGTTGGGAAGGCACATTTAAATTTGGGAGGAAGATCTTTTAAGTAGTCTGATTAATTTGTTTGACAGGCATGGGTAAGGAATATGGTGAGAGTCGATACCTACACATTAGTGTTCTATTTAAAAAATTGAGTTCAATGAATACAAGTTTGCATTAACAAAACAAATATTCACTATTAATTCACTAATTAAATAAACGTATTGAGTATGTGTTTGAGATACATTAATAAACAAAACAGAACAAAATATGAGCCAAATTAAACCGTTAATCTTCCCTTCGAGCAATCTTTCCTTTGATATTTTATCCTTGGATTTTACTACTTTCCATATATCTTACTGAAGATTGTGAAGCAATTGCTTGATGATATTTTGGGAAATGCTTTACGTACTTCTAAATTTAACCTAATCCCTCACTAGCACGTCCAATACTAAAAAATGTTTTTTGGATTTCCAAACTAAGTGACTTTGTTCAGGGTAGAAACACAATGAAACTAAATTCAGATCTAAATCAATTAAAGTATCTGCCTGGTAGTTACTATTTCAACTGAAGGTTATCAAGTTGTAGGGGCAAAACAAAAGAGAAAATTTAGTATAAATAGAATTCTCTTGTAGACTATTTAGCAGCTCAAATCACTGTATAAAACTAATTACTAAGTATTGAGTTTCAAGCACTCACCTCCACAAATGCAACATAAATGAAGCAGAGACAGTCCATTTTCTGTGCGGTAATTTAAATTGACTTGACTGAAGGCATCATCAGAGCTGAAAAAAAATATTTTACAGATGATAACAAACTTTACCTTTCAGTTTATTATTTTTCATTTGAAAAATTATAAAAAGGGATCCTGATATTGTAAATTCAGAAATGTATCTTTTTAAGGATTCTTTTGTACCTAAAAATGAATTTTGAATATATCTTTATATGAAGAATAATTAAAATCAAGAGAAAATAATATTGAAAGCTTGAGAGACCATGTTTAAATTAAACACTTTCATGCACAGTTCTGTGTTCTATGAATATTTTGAATTTTTCAAGGCACCTTGATTAATTAAAATTTATGTATATATAGAAAACATATACATTTGAAAATAAACTCTTCTCCTTCACACTTAGAGTTTCACACCACATTTATGGAGAAATTCAAGAAATTCACTCCAAAAAGAAAAAAAAAAAAGGTAGCATTTGATAAAGAGATTAGATAAAGGAATACAGTAGCAATGTATTACAAATTCTGCCTGAAGCAAAGGTACCTTGTGCTCTGACTGGGTCAGATTCCACAGATAAAGAAAGTCTAAACTCTGATAGCGTACTATGATACAGTCTCAGGTGAGAGGGGAAGTAGTGTTAGTGATTCAATTAATGACATCTTTGCCTTTGTTCGAACAAAGACCATTGCCCCAGAAGGGCCCTGGAGAGCTATAGGTAGCCTTTGAAAAAGAATGTAAAGCTAAAATTATTGACCTCTTGAGGTCGTTGGTACTCCCAGGACATTTTTTAGTAGAAATGAGATCATATCCTTGGCCTCCTAGGTCAGTTTCAAGCTGCCTTCTGCTTATTTAAATCTCTAGCAGCTTTAGTGAGATAGCACAATCTTTGGTTAGTGAGCTGTCTGTATCATTGTAAAGTACTTACATTTGAAAGGTACTATAAATTCAGAATATTATCATCAAGGCACCCAGTTAAGAACTTCAAAAGCTATTGGAATTTTAAAATAGGAAAAGAAAAGGTGCTGTTCTCCAGGGTACTGCTAAAAAGAGTTTCTAAATCTAAGGACATTGAAGGATCTCAGTGAAATGCTTTAATTAGCAAAGGCAAGCCCTGTGGTTTTTTCCTAGACATGAGAATACTCCAGAACGTTCCTATCCTCCTAACTTTTTTGCTTTCTATGTTTAACTTTCCAGCAGCACAGTCCACAGACAAGCTTACTTATATTGAGAAACACACCTCAACTTGCTTTGAAATGCCATTTGTAGAAGTAAAATAAACTCTAATGATTTTTTTTTAATGTTAGTAATGTAATATAGCAAGGAGTCTAGGATTTCATGAAAAATAGTAGACAATTAAACTCACTTCTGTCTGCACTTTCCCCCAGCTCAATAAATGATGCAAAATACACACGTATACATTCTGATGAAAACACCACTGTTTTAAATGTCTACCTAAAAAGCCTAATTATAAATGGCATAGCTATTTTATATAAATGTGGTAACTTCACAAAATAACATGATTCTTGGAAATGTGTGGCCTTTTGCTGAGCCAGGCCTCCAAACTCTCAGAGCTAGTTGTTTTACAGAGATCTTGGAGAAATTAAACTCAATAGGTAGTACTAAACAAAGTGTACTTAGAGGCTGACACTTGGAAATGCATTCACAGAGGTATTCTCTGTGGTTATATTTCAAATAGTACAGATTTTCTGAAGAGCGAAACATTGCTTTTAAAGCTGGCTGGATTGGAATTTTCTCTTCAAGTTTGTAGGACATCAGTCAGATTTCTTAAAAAGAAAGAAAGCTGTGACTAGCAGTTGAGGATGTTGATTGGCAATGATTCCAAAGCTGTGAGCGCTTTGGCTTTTCTTCCTTGGTTTTTCCATTATCCAGCAAATGAAACATAAGATCATAAGACAAAAAACAAAGTATTGGGGTTAAATGTTACATCTGTTAAATGCAAAGAACTACATAAACTTCAGCCTAAGAGAAAAACAGGGAATGAAGTACCTTTTTTTGAGCTAACTATAATGAACTTTATATGAAAAAAGAAAAAGCTTGAGAGCTCTTCTGTAACAATAAATCCTTGAGAAAATTAGTTTTTCGATGTTTACCTCTAATATTATATAGCAATACCTGCCATATTTGAATGTTCTAAAAGTGGAAAAAATAATTTCATCAGTAAAGGTAATTCTTAAATCTTGGCCCTTATAGTTACACCAGAATCAAAATCTTTTCCTATTTCTGCCTTTTAAGAAGGTTGGGTTTTTTTTTTTTTCTTCCAATTTGGGCAAGTTATTTAATCTCAAGTCTCAATTTCATCATTTGAAAATTATTAAAATAATACATATGACATTGTGTTAAAAAATACATGAGGTTAAGTGCTTATTACAGTATCTGGCATATAATGTTATCAATAAAAGGTTATATTATTGTTATTACTATTATTATCAAGTTCACTGAGAATATACAACTTTCTTTTTTCAGTTGAACACTTGGGAGAATTTTAGCACAATTTTCAGAACAAGTTTGACCTTCAACATCTCACATTCGACATGTAAAATTTCCTGATTGGGACAATCAATTCTATAGACATAACTATTTTATGCTCACAGTGACTCTCAGTCAGGCTCCTATAGAAAATGTCTGACTTTGTCTTCACATTTTTAAAAATGGTCACCAAGTTCATTGTTGTGACACCCAGCACTTATCAGTGATTCAGAGCAACTTACTATTAAAAAAAAAAAAATTCAAATAAAGAAAAAGATTGTGCTGAAGTTTATTTAATTAAGAAGGCAGACTCAATTGCTTTCTTAATTATCTAACTTTGATAACACATTCAATCAATCTGGCACAATACAGCTGAAGACCAACTGTGCGCTGCACCTCTGTTCTTAATACTTCAAATTGTTTTCAACAGTCTGCTTGATAGTATACATGATAGAAACTACTTACTAATTCCTTGATCCTTTAAGTGTATCTGTCTTGGGAAAATGCCTGCCAAATAGAATCCTGCAACTGACCTTAGCTTTAGTCCTGATCTCTACTGCCCTAATCTGCTTTGCAAAGAAAGTAAACACTGAATAAACAGAAAATATAACATAAGACAGTACATTGCTTTGTTTTAAAAAAGAATAACACGAAATGAATGTCTGTTGTTTACATAAATAAAATTGAAAGCATGGATTACATTCATGACTTTTTATTCAACAATCATTTCTTAGCTCACTGAATCTTAAACTAGACTTGACCATTCTTAAGTGATTCAGTCTACAGTCTTAAAGAGCTCCTTGTTAAAACTGAGCTATTGCCTGTTGCTTTTGTTCTCTTCTTGAATTCTATCCTCCTTGAACTCATACAATTTCTATTAATGCCAACAAAATGAATCAACAGAGAATAGACTCCCACAATATTTAGCAGTCAAGTGCAATTTTAATAATACAATTTTTATCTTAACTTTAATAACTGGAATGTAATTTTTAAAATGAGAGTTACTTTGAAGCTATATTTGAATCCTGACTTTCACTTCCCATTAACTTCTAGTCAAATGTTTCTGTTTTGATTCATGCAATTAAAATATTCAAGATTTTAAAGCAATCATTCCTAGGGGATATTTCATTTTCTCTTCTTTTGCCTCTTCTAAAGTAACTGTGTATGTCAAATTCATGACCAATTGAGCATCACTATGTATTCTAATACATTATGCTCAATTTATTTTTTAATTCCCCCTTACATTTTTCATCACCTACCATGCCATACTGTGATTTAACATATACTAATGGGTTCATAGTACTTGCTGAGGCATGAATGAAGTTCTTACTTAAAATGAAGTCACTATTATAAATATATTTCTAACAGTAAATTCTATCCTTAATCATTAAAAATGGTAGTTCTGTACCCAAAGGTTACTTTCTTTCTTCTAACGTAATGAACTCTTTTCTTAGCCTTTACCTTTTATCCAGAAAAGTATGCATTTTGTGATCCAATTAAACCTCTTTTTCATGACTTCATCCTTTCAAGACAATATCTGACATAACTACAAGTGGAAACTTATTAAATGTAACATTTGAACGGTTTGCAAACAAATAATACTTTACTGTCCAAAATATTCAGATAGACACATTTTCTAAAAAATTAATTCATTGGCTGAAACTTAGGGAAGGAAGGGCCAAGAAGATAAAAGAAGTAAAGATTTATTATGAATCATCTAGTTCCAAAATTGATAATTTAGGTTTCAAATGGCTGTTTGTAACTTCCTGTGTAGTTCTTTGTGGCTGCTACTAATTTTTCTACAAATAGAAACAGAAAAATCAATAAGATCTGTTCCCAAGATATAGCCTTAAGAAATATCTGAAATTGTATTTGTCTAATATTTCCCAGATCAAATCTGCAAACTAACAATATGAAGTGTATTCATTCATTCATTTATTCATGTAATGGACAATCATTGAGATTGTGGCAGATAGTGGCAGATAGAGCAAGAATAGCTAAGGTTGGTAAAATTGGAACAATAATAATTCTTGTCTCATAGTTATTGTTATTGTGAGGTTTAAATGGCTTAGACCTCATAAGACTTTTATAAATATTAGCTGCTATAATGATTATTTTTATTAAACCATTGATATTATTTTAGCTTTTTTTATTGTTTTGCTTTGCAGAGAGAGAGAGAGAGAGAGAGACTGAGAGAGACAAAGAGAGATTGAAATCAAGCTGCTTCATAAGGTTTTTACAAGATATTTCTGAAGAATTTTATTCAGAACTAGTTTTATCCAGACAAACAAGAAAAGAAGTAGAGATGTAGACAATCTTGAGGCAATGTGAATTCTCCTTTTGGTTTGAGGTCTTTCTGTTGTTGTTGCTGTCTGTTTTTTATTTAGTTGTGTGTGAATTAGCATGACATACTAACTGAATATGACAAATAATACTTTTACTCTATTTTAATTTGAAAAGATATCATTTACCCTGTCAATATCCTACTTAGCACCTTATTGGAGAATTTCACTCTTCTTAGATAAGGTCAGCCTGAAATGTTTCTGAAGCAACTCATTTTATAATAGCTAAATTTTATATTTGGTTATAGTTCTGAAAAAGTAGATTTGGGGAAGATGTTGCATTTGGAGGATAAGTATAGCAGACTGTAGCTGGGCCCAGATAAACTTTTTAAGATGAAAATAAGAAAGGTACATCTGAGAAAACCTCATTCATTCTCTCTCTCTCTCTCTCTCTCTCTGTTTTTTTTCCCATTTCCTCCAAATATTGCAACTGCCTTCCATGGAATAGAGTACTCTTTTGACTATTTTTGTTTATTTATTAAACCTAATCAATTTCAAAGTGAGGTATTATCATTATAGGCCAAGACATATCTACTTAATGACAAAATAGATTAAAAATGAGAAACAATAGGGTTCTTTTGATTATGTTGATAAGTAATGGTATGGGAAAATTATAACTTCTCTGGAATATCCTCATAGAGATTTAAATTTCATTTACAGATTGAACAGATAAAAAAGTAAGCTTGACAATAAAATTAGCAAAACAGCTCTATAATGACTGAAAAACATATTGAAACAAAAAAAAATTTAATTGGAAACCTTTTAACTGTTGCATTAAAGAGCCATTATGTAAGTGTTTCATGGAAGCATACACGTATCACCAGAAAGTGGGAGCGGGGGCATAAATACATTCTTCTACTCCCACACCTAGGAAGAGATCTAATACACAGGATATAGTAAAATTGTGGAGTGGCGTGCGAAAATGAAAATTTTTCAATGATAATTCTGATCCATACTCTTTCCCCCTCCCAGGTTGAGCTGAGAACCAAGATCATGAAGCTCATACATTTTGAATCAAGTACAGCTGGATGCCATCCCAGCACAGCGATACAAGTTGTGTAACCTAGTTGCAGCCAGTTTAATTTGATTAGCTTAATTTTCTTCAGGTATAAAATGGCCCTTGCAATACCTACCTCAGAGGGTTGTTAATATAAACAATGCTGATTAGTTTCTAACTAACAGTTTTGAGTGTTTACCATGTATGTGCCAGTCACTGTGCTAAAGCACTTTACATATATACATTTAGAATAATATGAGCTAATGCATATTAAAATACCTAGTAACGTACCTGGCATATGGTAGGCACTAAGTTGTTAGTTTGTTTTCCTTTCAAGTGCTATACAAATAGGTATTGCAAATAAATAAAGATATAAATAATGTTAAATAAGACAAAGCAGTTGCTTTTAGTGAATGCATATACTAATGATTAGATAGACCTGTAAATGGATAAAAACATACCATGAATTAAGTGCTATTATACTGACAAACATATAGATCAGAGATAGTATAGGGGAGGAAATAATCAGACAGTGGTACTCTGATGTACCACTTCTGTCTTCCCTTCTTCTGCCTTCTCTTTTCCCTCATCTCTTCCTGTTACCATCCATTTTCTCAGCAAATATCCAAAGTTATGAGTGAATGCAACTTTATTGTGGAAAATGAAAGAACATTCCATTTCCATTCCTCTTTGTTCTCATTATCAACCTCTCATTCCAAAGGTGCTATAAATTGGCATAAGCAAGATAATGGTTTGGTTTTTTTTGTCCCTTTAAAGTTTAGTATCATATTGCTATGTACTATATTGTGAGTGAAAGCTATACCAGGAGATTGTATATTCGAGCTGACAGAAGCTTTTGTGCACTACAGTATGAAAAATCTTCTTTAATGAATGGAATTAATATCTACCACACATGCCATAAAGAAATTGTTCAGCAAATGAAAACAAAATAAAACAAAAACTCCCCCACTGCCCAAAAAAGACAAACCTGTATTTATATCAGTGATCCTCTGTCTGTTACTCTAATGTTAAATACTTTTTTGGGGCATCTTAAACAGTTTTCCTGATATCTGCATGGTTAGAGAAAGCCTGATATCAGGCAGCATAACACAGTTGTTCTTCAAAGAAGTATTCCTTACATTATGTAAGATATAAATATGAGAAAGAAGATTCTAACACTTATTTGACACCTAAAATACTCTTTTAAATGTGATTTTATGCAATATTATATTTAATCTTCCCAAATACCCTTAAAGTTTTGGTGTGCGAGCCACTGAGTAAGAATATTTATATTCTCAGCACTCCATTCTTTTCCTTCCTTGTCATCTATCATTTTATTCTAGAGAAAAGAAAATCTTCTGAAATATGCCCTAGGCATGATTGACTTTCTTTCCCTGCTGATGCTATCTGCCTTGATGGAACCAGACAAAGCAGAGTACTCGGTTTTTGTTTGTTTATTTGCTCCCTTGACTCTGTAGATCATACTAGTTGCCAGCTTTCTGTTCTTATGTTCCTCATTCCTTCACTGATATCACCTCAGGCAGAGTTCCCAGTGCAACTTGGATATCTTTCTAGAAGTATAGTTTTCAAACTTTAGCAGAAGTTTTTAGCATATGAAAGTATTACCTGGGGAGCTTGTTAAAAATTCAGGTTTCTGGAAGTCATCCCCAGAGATTCCGATTCATTTGGTATGGAGTGGAATCATGGAATCTAAAATTTTAGCAAGCACTCCTGGCTACTCTACTATAGGAAGTCCTTAACTCTTGGAGAAACATGATTCTAGGCTCTGGTAATCCTTAGTTTCATTATCATCACTTCTGGCTAATTGGACACTTCTGTAGCTTTCTTAATGACTTCAGCACCAGGCTACCAATCTTCCTCTCTATAAAATGCACTACCATTATTCTCAGGGAATTTGAAATCCATTTTGATGAGCCTCCTAATACTTTCATCTAAAAACTCTTCAAATCCCTCCTGATCACAATCTTTAAAAGTTATATTTCAGATTTTCACATCACCTTGATTTGTTCTAACATTTTACATTTTTGCTTTTGAAAACATCTTCATATAGAAACATTTTATCTTAACTTTCTCATTTCCTAACTTTTAATAAACGATTTGTTATCCTACTCAATAATAAAGTCTTCAGTCTTTCAAAATGCTCTTATTTATCTGACTCATAATAATAGAAACCTCCAATTATTCAATGCCTATTGTGTATTAGGCCCTGTACTCAACATTTAATTGACATCATTTTGCAAATACCCTGTGAGGATATTATTAACCTTATTTTACAGATGCAAATGAGGCTCAAGGAGATTAAGTAAAATATCCAAGGATACATAGTTTGTAAATAGAAAGAATTGAATTTAAAACTGTATGACTGCAAAACCCACACACTGACATAGCTTTCTTACTCAACTTACATAATATGGTCAAGACATTAGTTTTTCTTGCCTCCACTAGACTTTCCATGGTATGCATCGATTCTTGCCTACGTATCCTTAAGTATACCTTTTTTTCTGGAATGCTTTTCAATATCGACGAATAATTCAAGGCCCGGAATCTTTTTTATATTTGAAAACCATGTTGTTTTCCCTTTAACTTAGCATTTGTCATAGACTGTCTTCTGTGAATTATCTTTATATGTGTTTCCCTTAATCTGATTTTGAAGTCTTGGAGCAAGAAGCAGGTGTAGTAAGAAGAGTTCTGTCTATGGAGTCAGGCAGACATTGTCACAATCACAGTTCTAGCATTTATTGACCATATGATCTGAAGATACATCATCTCTAGAATTAGTTTATTATCCACCAAAAATGATATTATCTATCATATATGGTCATGGTGAGGATTAATAATATCATATGTGATGTGTCTGAAATAACACCTTAAATATAGCTGGCACAATAAATTCTGAACTATAATATCTCTGACACTAATTCCTGACTCTCATCCCAATCCTAATCAGCAAAAAGGAGGTCACATTTATAACATATGGTAAAAATGTAGGAAAAGTCAGCTATAGCAGGAGCTGTAGAAATAGCTGTTTGTTGCTTATGCGGTATGAGAAAAAAACATATATCTCAAGCCCACTGTTAAGGTTAATCCTTAAAAGGATGTCTGTTTAAATTAGCCTTGACATATTTGCACAGTACTTCCTAAGTTAAAAGAAATACATAAATGAATGAATAAATAAAATAAATAAGGTTTTGACTTTATAAAGTTGAGGAAAATCTCTTCCACTTAAGCACACTTCATTCGGCATACTTATCTGAGTCAATAAGAGCTAGAAGGCTTATGATTAAGTTCTACATTCATATCTCTTTTCGAACAAAATAAATATGTATGTGTAAATCTATTATACCAAAGTGCCAGTCATATCTCTACATGAAATTTAAATGTTTCCCCATAACGGGGCATGTGACCCTAAAGTCAACTCAGGGTGTCTCGTCATGAGTGTCAATGCAGAGTCAATCATTTTTGGCCAAATAACAGAGAGAATCAACTATTTCTTAAATCATTAATTGAACACTTGTGAAGGTCTTATTAACCCACTTACAAATTTCACATAAACTATATTATACATGGATTTTTATTTGCCATTATGTGAGCTTTGTATGTTTACCATACCTAAAATTTCTTCTGAAAATATGTCATTTGGTCATTGTTTTACACTTGTCTTCCAAGAAAAATAGAAGGAATTCTTTGTTATAACTGTATTACATGAATAACACAGCTATAAATGAACATGGCTAATTGGCCTACTTGGAACTTTTCCACAGTCAGGCAGCTAAAGTAAACGGACCTTCTAAAATACATGTAGTTTCTCCATCCCAAATTCAATTTCTCCATAAGGTTGCTTGTGTATATAAGAGTACTGCCCCTCTTTTCTGAACATTTTGTGTTTTCCATGGTTGTGGCACTATGCCAGATTATATTTCTCTTGTTATCATGGAACAAAACCCATTGAAAGCCTGAAGCCGATATAACACATCGTTATATGATTTTTCAGGGGCAGACAGATACTCAGTTCCATTAAGGGACAGCCTTTAGATGTCAAGAGATCAGAGGGTTTGTTAAAATTGGACTTACCCTAGTAGTGCAAAGAAAACAATTTGTCCAATAGTTTACCATCTTTGGGGAGGAGAAGCATTGCTGTTTGTTGCTGGCATGACATACAAAAATGATCTAATTCCAGAGAAGGTTTTTTAGAGCAACAACAGCTTACATTAAAAATTAGCCCTTAGGTTCCCTACTTAAACTTTAGTGATGGGAACATGCAAGTCATATTTTAAGGAAATGTGATATTTATATTTTGGGGAATCTATGAATGATCAAGAAGAAATAACTTTACATTCTAAGACATAGAACATGACTGGTTACATCTGAGGTTATTAGGTTTGTATTTTTTAATGTCTAAAAATAAGATAAATGATGAAGACTCTTACACAAAGAAATAATAACTTTACCCAAATATGTGCCTTAGTTCTGTAAGTTCTTTATCTTTGATCTGCAGGTCATCTTCTAATCTTTCTATTATAATAACATACGATTCACTGACCTTCTTCTTCCATTCATCTATTAAAAAAACAAAAAGACAAAAACAAATGAGATTAATTCACAGCCGTGTTTTGCAAAATGTAGACATAGATCATAACATACAAGTAATTAAAACTCTGTTTTTTATTCTGAATTCCACAATACTTAATTAAAATTACTGATTGTCAGTTTAAAATGCAGATGTTTATATTAAAAATGCAATCATATTGAATTGTAGCAATTAAGAACCCATTTTATATTGGCTAATATATTTACATAGGAGAATATATCTGACTTATTCCATTTGATTTTATTGCATTTTAATTATAGCAATATCCAGTTGCTAGAAAAGTGTTTTTAGGTTCTAAATACTATGTACTTAAGATATAATTCCAAAATCCCTATATTCAGTAGTATCACAAATTTTCTTCTTCAACACAATACTTAGAAACTAATATACTTTTGTAAGAAATCTGTTATCTCTAAAGATCTTTTAGAAAAAAATAATTTGAGTTCAGATAGTCTTCACAACACTTTTGTATAATACATTGTCTTATTCTTTGTGTAAAAATTAACAGATACTGCAAGGCAATGTTAATGTTCTACAACTATTATTGAACCATGTTACATTTAAGAATATAAGATAATTACCAGTGCAAGTTTGGGTTGGTCTAGACTTATAATTTCCCATGTGTTAGAAGTTTCTTCTTTTCCCCAGTGTAGTTCCTCACGCTACAAGATTCCAAGTTCAAGTGCAGTGACAGTCCAGTTGAAAAATACTTTGATAGTCTGGCTAAAAATAAGCCGACTGCCAAATGGAATGTCATGCAACAATGACAAAGAACAAAATAGTGTGTGCTTTCAAGGGTAAAATCATAAAGGGAACTGATCAGTCTGTTTAAAAGAACTGTATTAAAAATAAATAGTAAACGTTTCAATAGGATTATTTGCCTCCATCAATTGATTACCTACCCATACATACCTTTATGGGCCATTTCTTTAATAGGTATATCTAGAAAGTAGTTCAGTTACATCTGAGATCCACAAAGAGCTATTAAAACTATCTAGGTGTTTTTTTTCAGGATCATTTTCTCCTGAGTCAAGCCATGGCAACTGGAAAAGAATGACTGGCCATAGAATTTACCTCCATATATATATAATGGAAACTCATATCCTGTGGCATGCTATTAATAGAAATGATTGTAAGTTTTGCCTATATTGAAGAGCTACAAAATTATGTCTGTAAGAAATTTTTAACATAGACCATAATTTATTTATATTACTTGTTGATTATGTTGACCTTAAAAATCATAGGTAAGAATCCAAGACACTGAGTTCCACAAATAGCAGTTCATAAAATAATAAGAACAAAAAGATTACAAATAATAAGACTGAATGTTTGCTGTATGCCACTTATATATCCTGCAAGATATATATTATTCCCATATTATGGGTGAGAAAATCCAGATTTATATGCATAATTCTATTTATATAAGTGAACACAGGGTATAATGTAGATAGAATAAATGGAAAACCCAGAAAGAAAAGTTATCTGGTTTTAAACTACATACTTCTTTTCTATAATGTAATTTACCTAGAAAGTATAATTTTTAATCTTGAAATTCATTTCCAGAGGTTATAGTTTGAATTAACAGGTATAGATTTCATAGTCATTATAATTGAATGTTCAAATAACTGTTTCTTTTTGAAGCAAATGCTTAGACAAATTTATGATCCCTCACAACTTTTTCTCAGCAAAGTTAATTTAAGTTCCAGAAGAAGAGCTTCCATACTGATCAGATATAATTAGAGAGGTAGGTACCTGACTTCTTGGACATCTCCATCCTCCCCTAGATATAACTCTCTTTATCTTTCCTCATCAGTGTATGCTGCCATGGCTGTTGATGGCTGCTATACATGGGGGGGGCATACATCTTCAGTTGTTCCAGTTTTCTTTCAGCACTGTTGCGACTGACCCCCATCTCCTCAGGTCAGAAAGTCTTTGCAATCTCCAAGAATGCTGACCTCAGGACCATCGACTTAGGCACATGACTTCCTCAGTGCTTCCTTGTCCTGAAAACCATACTAGATAGTTTTCTTTTAAAGGCTAGAGATCTCCCAAGACTACAACTTGGAAAGTAATTTACAAGTTCTCTTGTCTTTCATATTTCCTTTAAAACAATCCATGTTTCCAATATCTTGAATCCAGAGGGACAGGAACAGGAGGTAGGGCTTTGGCCTTCTTGAGATCATCACACTGACGTACTTTTCATGATTTCCTTTCTTATATCTCTCTCCCCATCATCTCAGATTTTCTACTAGTGTATGTGTGCAAGTGTGTGTGTGTGTGTGTGTGTGTGTGTGTGTGTGTATCACCCCATCAATGAAAGAAAAGCTAGCTCTTATCATTTTTCATTGTCTTTTCAAATTTCCTGTTTGGGACATAACATAAAATGACTACCTGATTTTTAGAATTTTTCCTTTTGATTTTCAAAAATCTCAAAAAGTCTAGCTCTTACAAATGAAAATGTTAGTTTTCAAAGCTACTATTTTGGGGGTTTGAAACTCCGATCAGCATCTCAGTTGAATTTTCCCACAACCTGAGGCAATAAATTTTGCTCAAAAAAAATGGGAGAATAGCAACATAAAAAAAATCAAGAAATGATAATCTTAAATACCTAAAATATTTAACATTATTGAACTCTAACAATTTCCTAGTTCTAGAGGAACAATATCTATAAGCTCTTTTTAAGAACATGAGTTTAGGTAATAATGCCTTCATGGTAGTGGATTAATTTTCCTGGGTGCCTTTAGAGAGGTGAAACAAAGGCTGGAATAAGTAAATGATCCAGGATAACTCTCCTGCTTTTCTTTCTAAAGAATGCTGGAGCAAATCCACATAGAGCAAGAAATATTTTCTCCACTACTCAGTACATTTCTGTAAAATTTTTTTTTCTACTTGGGTTGGCTGTATGCTCTAAATTGAATTCTACTCATCCCAGTTCTGAGACTTCCAGAAGTGTAGAAGACACATAATTTCATATATTATCAAAAACACAACCTAATTACAAAAGTGGTCATCTTCTCAAACTTTAATAAAAATAGATGCCACCTGAGGGCACTTTGTTAAAAACAGAAACGTGGGGTCTATTCTCAGAATTTCTGATTCAGATTAGGAATAGTGTCCAGGAATCTGAATTTTGACAGACATCCTCTAGTGATTCTAATGTAGATGCTACTTGGGGCATACTGAGAGAGGCACTTTTTAAGATCATTTAGTGAGATGCCTACTTACCTGAAGGCTTTCGAGCTTTCAAATTCCATGTAAGAGAAGAGAGAACTGGAATAAAGAGAAAAAAGAAATTGTTTCAGATTCTGAAAGAGTTCTATCCTATGTTAACCACTCGTGCAATAGATGATTTGGTTGCACATGTATAGTCTCCTATTTTAAAAGTGATTCACAAAAAATGGAAGCAGCCAAGATGCCAATAGAAGAATGGATAAACAAATAAATTGTGTATATACCCATACACATGAATATTATTCATTGAAGAATGAAATGAACTAACAAACCAAGAAGAGTCATGGAAGAACCTTATACAAACATTGCTAAGTGAAAAAAGCTAGTGATATAAGGCTACATATTATATAATTCAAATTATGAAAGTTTGGAAAAGGCAAAACTACAGACACAGAAAAAAATATCAGTGGTTGCCAGAGGAAAGGGGAGAAAGGAATGGATGAACAAGTAGAAGACAGGTAATTTTTAGCGATGTGATATTATTCTATAAGATACCGTAATAGTGGTTACATGACATTATGCATTTGAAAAAACTCATAGAACTGTAAAACACTCCCATAAACTATGGACTTTAGTTAATAAAAATATATCAATATTGGTTCACCAATGGTAAAAAATGTACCAGACCAATATAAAATGTTAACAATAGAGGAAACTGTGGCAGAAGTAGGGGAGGGGAAAAGAAGACAACTCTTTATTCTCTGCTCAATTTTTCTGTAAATATAAAAACCGTTCTAACTAAAAAATCTATTAGTTTTTAAAAATTAAGGAAAAATATAAAACAAGAAATAAATACAAACAAAAATAGTAATTCTTTGACAAGCCCATTTGAGTTTTTCAAGGAATATTTATAACTTACAAGGAAAGGAATATATAACTAACAGTAAGCATTTTTTTCTTTTATATTTGCTTTTTTTTTCATTGAAAATGTCAGGGTAGATTTAGTAAATACCTTATTTCTTTAACTATTCATTTTGACCAAACTTCATGTTCTATTGAATTGCCTAAATCTAATATTAATGCCTCCATCTTCTCAACTGATTTATCAGACCACTTCAGCACATACATAGACATGTTCTAATACTCCTTCAATAAATCTATTTACATTCTTTCTGAATTACTTTATTTCGGATTCATACGATTTATTTATCCCAATCTACACTTGTACATCTGCTATTTATATTTTATACTAGTTTCTTCATAAATATTTAAAAAGGTGCTTTTAAGATACAAAAGCAAAAATTGACCTTGATATTTCCTCCACCTTTATGGTTCCAATACAGAAATTATAAAGAACATATATCCCATGAAATCAAACTGATGCACTTGGAATAATTCTTATCATATTCAGAAATGTGAATTTATTTATACTTAAAGCCTAGATAATTCTTTCATTGTAAGTGGGTTCTTATTAATATGTTCTCAAGTTTTAGGCAAGTTTACATTTTTGATGTGTTGTATCTGGTTGACAAGCAATTAAGAGAATCATTGCTTTAAACAAAATAAGCCAGAATTACTAATTGGTCCATATTTAGGTTTTTCCTTCTTTTTAGTAAACATTAAATTACTTATATTAAAATGAAATTATATAAAGAAAATTTGAGAATCATCTAAGATGTCTACAACTATTTAAACATTTATTTGATTAACTTCTTTTTAAACAATATGTTTCTGCATTTAAACAAGCATAATTTGTAAGATTCTTATTTGTCAAATTAGTTTCCTTTCTTTTCTCCTGGCATATCTAAATTATAGTATGGTAGATGGAAATATAAATCACCATTATGAATCTGGATGCTCTTGAGGAATATTGATATTAATCTTAAAACATGAATAGGACTTGAGAATTTATGATAATAAAATTAAATGTGAAAAAATCAATATCACAGCATTTTAAACAGGTGTTCTCAGTTTCTCTGTGAGAGTATATTAAAGAAAGAAAAGAAAAACAATCTTGCTATTTGTGTTTTCAGTATATACTACAACTGCAAATGCAAAGATTTTAATGTTTGCTATGCCTTCTTTTGTTGCTGGGTGAACGTGAAGTATAGTTTACTAAAGAATTTAAATAGTGATGAGTCATATCTCTGTCACTGGTTAAGGCTTTCTTTTTCCAAACCGATAGCACTTCTTTCAAATTGTCAGTTCAGCTGTTCATTGGTTGATTGATTCATTTATTCACTCAGTAAGTATATACCATACCAAGCACTCCAAAGAGCTCATGGGGGCCGAGGAAAGACCAGTAAACAGGCAATTGCAATAAAGCATTTGTCCTATGATAGCAATATACATAACTGGTAATGAGACGGTGCATCTAATAAGGCCTAGACACTAATCAAAAAAAAATTTCCTTTGAGCCATTAAAAATTTCAGAAATATCTAAACTTCATGAATCAGGCCACTTCCATTTTTCTTTCATCCTTCTTTTTCCCCCATAAAAGTCAGGTGGCCTGTTAAGGTGATAACATTGTGTTGTAATTACAGTTTGATTAATAACTAATTAGTCTTTGGGAAAATAAAAATTCCATGCCTGATGTTTGTCATTTATTAAAAGAAGAATAAACAAAGAAAAAAAGAGGTGGTGGAGGGAAACAAAAAAAGTTAGTTTTATTTACATCGAGTTAGTCTACCAACCAGAATTGGTACTAACTCAATTAGATAAAGTTTTCTATCCATTTTATACTTTAGCTGTAGGAATAGCCTGGCTCCCTTCACAGCTGAAATTTCATAGTATATATAATCTTGAATAATCAATATAAATTAAAAGGAGTATTATGATTAAATTAGTATAAAGCTTTTGGAGGTACAAAAACTCAACTTCTACTCATAGCCTCTTTAATGGATCAATACTTTTGATTGGGTGAATCAATAAAAAGTCATCTAGGGCCACACAGCTTTCTGATTTCTTGCTGCAGGGGCTATTGTCTCTGAAGCCAATAATTAGGGGATTTGTTATAGCAAGTCATGTTTAAGTCCATTCTTACTGCCAGGAAGACTTTGGATAATAAACCCAAGTTAAGTGCTTCCAATTTTATAGTCAACAAATAGCATAGATTTTTATTTTATTGGCATCCAAATAACATACCTTTTTCTCCCAATATTCAAATTTAATAATCTAAGGATATATATTTTAAAAAATTATTTTCAGTTAAAATATGTGAAATAGGTACATTTGTTTTTGTTACAATTTTACTCCCCTTCTTTACTGTGGCTTATCAAGAGATTATAATTGTGTGAATTTCAAGATAATTTGTTTTCACGCATGTAAAGCATTTTTAGAAGTTATCACTTCATTTGAAATAAGTGTGTATTGTACTTTCCTAGTCTGGTAATATGTAGAGTGACTGCCTCTACTACTATTGCCTTTATCTCCCCTGACAAGTTGTGTAGTTGTATTTCTACTTCAGGACCTCCGAAGAGTCTTTACCAACTCCATAAACTATTTTGACTGCTTTCTCCTTGTTGTTCTCATTGTATCTAGTACATTGCTTTGTTTCTTGAACCTGTAATTGTGGTCACTTGAGCCTCATACTAATGGATAAAGATATGAATTAAATTTAGCTCAGCTAAAAACCTTAAAAAACTGTCATCAATACTGGAGAGGCTCATTCTGAATTATAGACTGGTAGAAATTGCATACCAAAGGTATTAGAAGCACCTCCATCCTGGAGAAGGATCCCCACTTTTCTCACAGTACTAACCTTATCATTTAAGATCACCACCACGTGATATTTAAAGTACATGATGCAAAGGAACTTCTAACTTAGGTGTCTCTGATGCCTAGGTTTATTCAGTCATGACAGAATACACTGGATTTAATTTCTAAGCCTTGAGTCTAATTATTTTAGTTGGTTTACTATGTGATACCATTTCCTAACTGCTGCCCAGAGTTTCCTCAGTTAAAATCTAGGCCTGATTACACAAAGAGTTACCTAAAACTATTTCCATATTTTCCCACTTCCTATACGCAGCCAGGGTGAAAATGATGGAGCCTGTGGTGAAGGGATACCAGGCATTTGGAATCTGTGAGGGCCTTAGGTATATCAGAATAAGATGTAATCACATTAGGGTTTAACAAATTAAATCCTAATCATCCATCATCATCTTTCTGGAACTTTCATTTCCCTTGATACTGAAAGGCATCCATTTACTTTATCTATATAATAGTTAACTTATTAACGATAACAACAGTTACCTGTGGATCCTCTAAAGACCACACTTCCTCTCTTTGAACTATTCCATAATACTCATTTCTTCTAGAGAGTCTGGATATGTATTAATCCACAAAATCACCTTGAGATATGTCAGGGCTGCATTCTTTAATGTTATTAGGTTGGCTGCTATACGTGTTCCTTTTTGATGACCGAACATTTATATTTAACAATTATGTACTACAATAATACATGTGTGTGCGTATATTATATATACACACATATGTATATATTATATACACATACACACATATATACATATAGACAATATATCTGATTATCATATCTGTATTTCAAAAGCAGCAAGAAAATAACCTGATAACATGTAAGTGCTACTCTAAGTTAAGCCTGTATGAATGCAGCACTTACTTCTATTAAAGCACTTGTTAAGGAAGACGGAATTAATGCCTTTTTCTCTCCTGTTAGTTTGTGAGCAATTTAGGAGCAGAAATTATGCCTTATTCATTTTTTGCATTCCCAAAAGCCTAGCATAGTACCTGACAGATACATATGTAGACTTAATTGTTTTTGATTGGATTGAACTAAACTGAACCAAACTGAACTGGACTGAACCAACTGAGTTGAGTAGAATCAATCCCTTCAGTAAGGAAATATTGCTAAGGTCTTGAAAAGAGGTAAAGTGAATATAGATAAAGGCATTGCCAATTCTGCAGACAAAATACTGCGACATTTTGAAATTCCATGCAAGGATAATCCAAACAAATTTTAATTTCTTTATTTTCCTCATCTTCCATTTAAAAAATGTACCTATATCATAAGAGGCTTTTGCATTACTTTGCATTACTAGCATTAGTTATTTATACAAAGTATTGATAGTCTAGCAATAATTTAGAAATCAGATTTTCAGGAAGCTTTGAAAAACTATAATTACTGGGACCTATTCATAATCAACTAAATCAGAATCTGTTTGGGTTAGGGCCTTGAATTAGGAAGAAGGAAAACAAAACTCCAAAAGTGATTTGGACAAAAGTGATTTTTCCGTAAGTGTAAGGTAGGATTCTTGCCTGTAAAAAACTTAAAACCCAATTTGAAATTGGAAAATATAATTTACTCTGCAAAGTAGCTTTTGATGAGTGTCAAAAGAATGGTGCAAAAACCATATGCTATATGTTAAGTAGAGGAAAAGGTTATATTGGGCCGGCTACAGAAGGATCTTTGAATATACTAGACCTGAAATAGGTCTTGCTACTTGTGAAGTTTTTAAAGCCTTAGAGGGGACTGAAATAACTATTTTATCTTGAGCATATGATAAATTGATAGCTTGGACACTACTTAAATCATTATAGCACTTCAGAGGATTCAGACAAATTATTAAGATAATATTCATTAAAATCCCTATCATTGCTCTACACAGTAAAACAAATTAAACAAAACTAATGGGACCAAAGTAATTTAAACTTCATCTTGAATCTTTTTTTGAGATTAACAATTGATGAGATTAAGTTAGGCAAAGTCATAAATAACAAATGACAGAGAAATTACATAAAGTGGCAGCAATGGTGGAGAATATGAACAGGGAAGATAGCAAGCATTTCAAAAGGAAAAAAGTCAAACCAAGAGAGCTTAGAAAAACTAAAAAAACATACTTATTGGAGGAGAGATGCACCTGGGAAGTAGCAAGAACCAGTGTCCTATCAGTGTGAGGAATATGCAAATTACATATAAATTAGGCAAGAAACACACTGAGAAAAGTTAGTGGTTTAAACAGAGGTATCATTTTATAAACAGAATCATAAAAATTTTTATTTTGTCTGTTAAGATTACATTTGTAATGTAACATTCAATGCTGGACACCTCATTAGGATAATGAAAAAAAGAAAGATCAAAGAAAGAAAACTTTTCTTAGAAATGCAGAAATAGAATATAAAATATATTTGTCCTGGCTAAAGAGAATAATTGCACATATTCCCTAAATGCTCCTTTAATAATCCCAATAAAAATTCCCAGATATCATAATTTAATGGGCAGCACATTCTCACCCATTTAAAAGTTTTTTTGTTTTTTTGTTTTTTAAATTTCAATTGGCAAAAGGCTTTCTAGTGAGTTTTAGCAAAATATTTAAGACTCACTTTGCCCAGTGGCTCTTGATGTTCATATGTCTTGACTTTTGGTTTAGTGCAGGTCACAGTGAGTTATTGGTAGAGCTGAGAACTGCGTTAAAATGCTGTTCAATTTTTTTTTACTTTGCTCTATGTTGAGTTTTATGCTTAACTAGAAAAGTATATTGTTTTTATTTACTGGAAAACTTTGAAGATTGTTTTATTGCTTTAGCTAATGTCTGACTATGGGATATAAAATAAACATTTATGTAAGTATTTTGGTTGTTACTGATGTTACTTTTCTACTAAGAGCCATGAAAGAAAAGGTTTATGTAGCATAACTGACTATGTAAACACATCTTTTTGCTCTTTAAATCAAATTGATATAATAATATTGTATGTGGTGTCATTTCTATATCAATAAACAAACCACCTGCATACTGAATTTTTAGTTCAGCACAGATGATGATAAAGTCTTATAAGACAAAAGGTAGCTATTCATGTCTAAACAAAAACATTTTCCAGAAATATGTGTATAAAAAGAATAGAAAATATAGAATTAAATGCTGAAGTTCTGAAATCAATCTAACTTTTTAATTATTATACATATGAATTTTTAGAGACCAAAGCAAATTATTTAAAAAACATCTTTGCAAAATTGAACTTTCTTCGTTATCAAATACTAGACATAATTGCTGAAACCTCCTTATTGTAGATTTCTGATATTTCAGAGACTACTGGGAAGTAGCTATATTTTGCTCTTAGTAATTCTAAAATACACTTGGAATCAAATTCAACCCAAAATATGGTTAGCACTGGACACCTGTTATTCCCTGATTCCTTTCTAAAACAAACTTATTAGGAGTCCCTGCTATGATGATGGTGCATTTTGTGCACTTCTTGGAATAAATAATGTACAAGAATCATTCAAATGCATATTCAGTGGGAAGCCATCTGGCTCCATGTGAATTTATGAATATTTTAGCTTGCTCAGCTAGTCAAAAGTAAAAATTTGCACTTAGGATTATCATGTAGATTTATGACAGTATTATAAAAAAAATTGCTTCTATAAATCAATGATTGACACATCTACTAAAGCATAGATTTTTTCATCATGGATTGAGTCCACTTAAATTATGTACAATATTGCTTATTTGGGAAGTCATCATGATTCAACTTGAATGAGAACATGCAATGTTTTATTCAAATAGTTACAATATTTGGGTTGGACTTTATAGGTTACTGTAGTGGACAACGTGATGTGGCGCCCAGATATTTCTTCAATGAAGGGCTTATTACCTCATCTACTGGGAATGCTGTCAGTCAAGAGCTTTCAGCTGGCAACCCATTCACAAACTGCCTCAGCACAGAGAGCGATCTTGCTGAAGATATTCTTTCCAAAGGTGCCCATGTCCAATGATGACTGATGTGTAGTATAAATCTTGGCCACTCAGGTCAAACTCAAGACAGCAGTGAAGTGCCATTTGAGCAACAGAAGTCCTCCTGGAGACTGCCATTCGGCTTGCACCGCAGCTCGACTTCTTTCTGCTGAACTCTGCTTCTGTCCCCTTCCTTACACAATTATTAGTCTCAGGGGCACTCCTTAAAAAATATACTGCAGTTTAAACTCCATCTCAAGTTGTACTTCCCAGGAAACTGAACCTGTAGCCATTATCTAACCCTACTACATATCTAAAATAAGAACTTCTTGGGAAAACTCTTGGTAAATGTCTTCCAGTCACTTTGTATTAACACTCCTGGTATTAGGAAGCTTATTATCTCATAAAGCAACCCACTCTATTACCGGACAAAGTTATTTCTAATATCGTATAAAGATTTTCTTCCTTGCAACATTTGGGACCATATATTACTAATTTCATCATCTACTGATTTAATTATTGATGAATTAAATGACCTTATGATACATGGTCACAATTAATGATAGAATTATATTTTTAACATTTTTAAGAATACTTTGGAATTAGAAATATAGACTTAAGAGCTGATAGTACGTTGATGTATGAGAACACATGATATTCCAAAAGAGATATGTAGATAAAGAAACCCAAATCCGAAGACCTGTAACGTTCCAGTGATATGAGGTAAGAATGATGGTGAGGAACAAGGTAAGGAGACTTGAAAAGAATGACGAATAATTTAGGAAAAGAACCAGGAGTATGGGGTTTCTTCAACCTAAATGAAAAATGCATAGAAGGAATGATCAGAGTATCAGGATTTCTTTTTCCTCACAACCTCTCCACCACTTGTTACTTGTCTCGTTGACAATAGCCATTCTAACAGCTGTAAGGTGGTATCTCATTGTGGTTTTGATTTATATTTCCCTAATAGCTAGTGAAATTGAGCATATTTTCATATGTCTGTTGATCATTTATATGTCTTCTTCGGTCTGTTCAGGTCCTCTGCCCATTTTTTGATTGGATTATTTGTTTTTTCTTGTTGTTGTTTTGAGTTACATGAGTTCTTTATGTATTTTGGATATAGGTCCTTATCAGAGGCACTGTTTGCAAATATCTTCTCTCATTCAGATGGTCGCCTCTTTGTTTTGTTGATGGTTTCTTTTGCTATGTAGAAGCTTTTTGGTTTGATATAGTCTCATTCATTTATTTTTGCTTTTACTTCCCTTGCCTTTGATGTCAAATTCATAAAATTCTCTCTAAAACCAAGCTCCATCAGCTGAGCACCTGTTTTCTTCTATGCGATTTATTGCTTCATGTCTTATATTTAGATCTTTAATTTATTTTGAGTTAATTTTGATGTGTGGTGACAGATAGCAGTCTAGTTTCATTCTTTTGCATGTGGCTTTCCAATTTTCTCAATACCATTTATTGAAGAAGCTTTCTCTTCTCCATTGTATGCTTTTGGCTCCTTTGTTGAAGATTATTTGCCCATATGTATGTAGGTTTATTCTTGGGCTCTCAATTCTGTTCCATTTGTCTCTGTATGTCTATTTTTCTGCCAATACCATAAATATAAAATTGGTAGAGCCACTATGGAGGTTCCTTAAAAAATTAAAAATAGAATTACCATAAGACCCAGCAATCCCTCTCCTGGGTCTCTACCCCCAAAATTTGAAAATATTTATCCATAAAGATACATGCACCCCAATGTTCACTGCAGTATTATTCATGGTGACCAAAACATGAAAACAACTGAAGTGCTTTCCATAGATGATTAGAAAAAGAAGATGTGGTATATATGTAAAATGGAATATTAGCCATAATAAAAGATGGAACACTGCCATTTGTGACAACATGGATGGATCTTGAGATTGTCATGCTAAGTGAAGTAAGTCAGACAGAAAAAGTTGAGAATCATATGATTTCACTTATATGTGAGATATAAAACTGAAGGCAACAAATGAACAAGATGAACAAAAACTCATAGACACAGACAACTGTTTAGTGGCTACCAAAGGGAAAGGGAGAAGGGGAAGGTAGATAAGGGTAAAGGGGGTGATGGAAAAAGATTTGACTTTGGGTGGTGAATGCACATTACAATATACACTGAATTGTACACCTAAAACCTATGTAATTTATTAACCAATGTCACCCCCATAAATTTAATAAGAAATAAAATTTACAAAAAATAAGAGATAATCACACACACACAAAAAAAGAGTGACAACTGCTGCTGAAAGAAAATTAAGATGAGAACTAGAAAGAGTACTGGATTTATCAAAAAGAAGAGCACTGGGACTCCTGAGAAGCACAAGTTCAGTGGAGTGGGTGCTGAGGTGCTGGGTAAAGCCTAAATGAACTGGGTTGAAGAGTGAATGGGAGGAAAGGCACTGGAGAATAGAAGTCCAGGCAATATATATTCTCAAGGAATTCATGAATAGTTGGAAGACATTTGAACATCCATGGATGGGGCTTAGAATGGAGGTTGAGCTAATGCTGCTTATATCTAAGGGGAAGTGAAATTCCAGCTGACTTTTCATTACACATACTAAATATGGAAAAGGATTAAAAAGATGTGTGGTGAAGATACTGCAGACTATTACCGAGTAAAACGTCATAGAAAAAGCAGTGTGGAATGTTAGAAAGTAGGAATCATCACCATAAAAGGCAGTCTTCATGGGAGGGAAATGAAATCTAAACAGAGATCAAATCAGTGAAGCGAGGTTGAGATGGCCACAATATCCCTTTTTCCCTCAATGCCCAATACAACTCAATGCCAGTCTGTTAAAGTATCTTTCCTTTGCAGTCTTTCTGCAAATTTGCTTTCATGCACAATTATAAAAATAAGATGATTGTTATTACTACACACAAAAAGGTGTTATATTGCATTAACTTGGGTAACAGCCAATGGTTGCTTGAGTAAGGGTTGAGAGAAGTGGATGGATTATGGTTATGTTTTCAATGTGTATACTGCACTTACTGAAGAACTGAATAAAAAGGATGATTAAAAAGTATGTGAGGCTTCAGGGATAACTTCTAGGTTTTTGCCTTGAGCAATTTGGTGAATGACTGGGATTTTTATCTAGGTGGAAAATTTCTTCAGGATTTATAGAGAGAAGATGAGCTCTCCAAATAGAGATTCCTATAGAATTTTTTTTTTTTCCAGAAAGAGGGAGGTATGAAGCAGGCAGGTATATATGCAAATCTAAAATCCAGTGATGACTATAGTATGATGGCTAGTAAAAACAACTTTAAAACCATCGTAAAAAAAAAAAAAAATTGGACTGCATCCTGATATAATATGGCTAAAAGAAGTTTTGTTTTTGCTATTTATTTATCTTTTGGGAAATTATAGCTTGTTTGTAGTCTAGAGGTATGGGGAGAGACAGACTGCAGATACCAGAAACATGAATAACATTAGCTGTTATAACAAGTAAAAAAAAGAATTTCTCTAAACCTCTATACTTTCTCCCTCTGTTCTCATAGGCTAGTTTTCACACAAACCTTTTGATTTGACTGGATAATGGTTAATTAGAAACTCTATCGATTTTAACCAATTACAATGAGTGATGATCTTTCTTATTAAATTTCATTAAAAATTGATTCCAGTGATATATAAGTAGTGAATTTTATAAGTTAATTTATGACCTTGTTGGTGTGCCTATATATTTAAAATCTGCACCTGGACTACTTGTTATGATCATAATTATTTCTCTGTGTAGTAAAAGTTTTCTAATTTTAGATTTTATTAAAATGTTGAAAACCTCTCTGAAGAACAGCATATTGGTGAATATAATTTACTTTCTCAAACCCCAAGGCTAAAAATAATAGGAAAGAAACCAATCATGTAAAACTTCATTGAGTAGTACATTTCTCAACTTGCAAATCAGAGGAACACTTGATTTCCAGAATTGTGTTTTGAAAGATTTTTGCCTCAAGACGTAAATGCTTTAATTCTTTTCTGGGCAATGTGATACTCTCTTACAATGAAAACTAATTTGAACTATCTGAACAGTTCTGCAGAGAAAAGAATGGTTACTCGTTACATTATTTAGCCACTATGTTGGTTGTTAACAAAGATTTTAAGAGCTTTTATGGAGGCTTGATATTCAATAAGCAGATCTGTAACACACCGTAGAACAGTGCCCAAATAATATAGATATTAGAGTTTAGATTGTTTCAGTGATGCATTGAAGCACAATTAGAGGAATATAATTATGGCAGAGAGAGCTGGGAAATGACAGTACCAGATGGATTACACCAGTCTGCAGCAATCAGAGACAAATTACTCCATTTGAATGGTTGAATTTTACACTCTGGAAGGCTACTAGATTCTTGCAGCCAGAGTCTTCAAAAGATAGACTATTTGTCCAAGGAGCCCAGAAGTAAACATTAAATCTGTTAGTTTCAATCATTTACTTGCATGACAATAATGCCTTTGGGATGAACATCTTTAGACACAATGTCAGTAATCAAACTGCTTTACAGGTGGATGATAACAGTGACTAATTCACAGGCATCTTCTCCCTTCACCTTTTGCAAATATCAGTGCCTTAGGGAATCAGCAGCTTCTCTTACCCCTTTATTCCAATTTTTAACCTGAAGCAAAATTGTGTTCTAGACTATAGCCAAACTGACAAGTTTGAATGATGTGGCAAATTTGGTTTGTTGTGGCTCAGGTAGATAGCTCTGCCAGGGACAGGAGAGACTGGTGTAATTTCCCCTCAGAATATGTAAAAAAGATCTCATCAGAAATTTCTGTGAAAATAGACAAATTAGTATATTATATGGAGCTTAGCACATTGACATCGGAAGAAAGGAAAATGTGCAATAACCTCTGACAAAGTTCAATACAAGGAATATTAACAATAGTTTCACGAAGTATAAACAATAAAAGTTGTGTTACTCAACCTCAGTAGGAATTGGCTTTGTCCAAAGAAAATTTTTAGAAGTGTAAAAGATTAAGTTAAACTCAGCAGCTAATGGTTACTTCAATTATTTCTATTGCACTAATGGAATTTAAAACAGTACCTTTCAAGTAAATTAAAAAAGGACTTTTCCTCAAAAATTAGGCTTTTTTCCTATTCTCATTTTTTTTAAAATTTATTTTTATTATGGTGACACTGGTTTACAAAATCCAGTGTTTCAGGTATACAATTCAATAGTAAGGCATATATATACTGCATTGTGTTCACCGCCCACAGGTTTGTCACCACATATTTGACCACTTTTGCCCCATCTACCTCCTCGTTCTCCGCTCACTCCCTACCTTCTGGTACTAACTGGTCTGCCGTTCATGTCCATGAGTCTCTATTTGTTTGTTGCTTTTAGGTTTATATCCCACATATAAGTGATATCATGTGGTTTTCAACTTTTGCTCTCTAGCTTATTTCGCTTAGCATGTTTATCTCGAGGTCTATCCATGTTGTCACAAATGGCAATAATTCATCTCTTCTTATGGCTGAGTAATATGCCATTGTATATATGTACCACAGCTTCTTTATTCAATCTATTGTAGGACACTTCAGTTGCTTCCATATCCTGGCTACTGAATGCTGCTATGAAAATTAGGTCTTGACATAGATTTGTGTTTCATTTAACTAAATTAAAAGTAATACCTGAAAATCTTTTAGACAATTTTGAGCAAGGTTTTTTATATATATATCATATATATAAGCTATATGATATATAAATAAAATATATAGCTTTTCTACCTTAATTCTACTAGACTACATCGAAGTGTCTAATTTCTAGACCTCCTAGTTGCTCAAGTTCAGAGGACATGATGGTATATGTGAATGACACCCCTGATTTTGTGTAGTACATCAGTTATCAGCCATACACACATTTTGCAGCAGGCAAAGTTTTGAATTTGGCTCTACGCTGAATATGGTAATATTTATATAATAGGAAACATTGCTTAGCACCAGAAGATAAATGGATCAGCACAGGTTGTGGGAATTCTGGATTGATACCACTAAAATTTTGTGATTTTCAGCATGTCACTTGGATTTTTGAAGCTTTATTTCAACTTAGTATACATATTGATACACCTTTTTTATTTGTTTTGCTTAGTTTGGTGAATAAATACCAAATGTTGGATTTTTAACAAATATCAAACGCCCCTCTTGGTCATTGTCAATTATTAACTCATCGGTAAGTTTATGTAATATATATACACATAGTAGCCATCCTTTACAAACATTTAGAGTATATAAGAGCTGTGATTTTATGAAAATAATAAATCTAGAGGAAATGTTTAATTTCTTACTTATACATGCACAGAATTATCACTTCAGTTGTTAGGAACACTGTTGATAGTACATAGATGGTACTACATACCAAGCAATGCATCTCAAGGCAAGAGGGACTGCCAAATTCTTTGTAACAGGTAATATTTCAAAGCAACTAGAATTCATCCATAGTGCAGAATTATGATTAAAATGGTGAACACCAATTTGTCAGAAACCTCCCAATGACTGAATAGAAGCCACCTTTTTCTAGAGAAATGTGAGTAAACTGTCAAATAGCATGAAAAACTTGCAGAACAGGTATCTGGCATCCACAGTTTGGAGGAAAATCCAGACAGTGGTGTGGTAGGGGCACTTAGGAAATACAACTTTACCACTATCTTTGATAACATAGAAAATGATACTAGGTTGAAACACATGGATATCAATAACTCTTTTGAGTTGAAAAGTGCTTCAGAAACGTTTGAATCTGAATGTAAAGTTTTAGGACAGTCTTGACTATATTTCAATATTCATTTTGTTCCTTTATATGTATGTGCAAGCAGGTGAAATGATGAAAATACATATTTAGGTGCATTTAAAATAGATCTCCAATAAATAAACATAAAAACTTCAAACAAAGAAAAAATTGAGTAGTTTTATTGGTAGTGTTTTCTCTTTTTTGGTAGAAAATAATTCTTAATAATTGATGGCCCTTTATACAGCAAAATATAAAGATTATAGATTTATACTATTAAACACAGTATTGAACATTTAATAAATGATATATACATAATATGCTCTGAAAGCTATGCAAGTAAATCAGTAAGTGCAAAACAACAGCTACCATATATCATTATTTTGTCCTTGTAGAGAACCTTGAAAAAAAGAAGAAAAAATAAATATCATAATTGAAGTTTGCAGACAAAAGTCGCTTCTGGTTTACCAAATAATTATTTTCACACTGACATGTTACTATAAATAAAAGTGGCACAGACCAGTTCTTATTTCAATTTAATCATGTTAAAACACAAAACTCGGACAAAAGTTTTCTCTAATCATTAGACTTTGATATGAAGACATTTCACATATGTGCTTATACCAAAATAGGAACACATAACTTGAGATTCCAGCCAATTTTTATTTTCTTGAAGCTGTTTATCATCTGCGTATTTTCTGTCTTTGTTTTCTTCTGGCTCCTTCCTGCTGTCTACCTTTTGGCTATTTATCGCTTCTCAGCATCATCACCAGTGCACGAACAGAAAATAAGAAATGGAAAGTAATATTGGTCCATCTGGTAATTTAACAGTTCTGTTAAAGGGATTAATAAGAGAGGATGAAAGTGATGTTGAAAATGAACTTAAATGAGTTTTAGTGAATCTCAATTATTCCTACCATCTTCTCCACACAGATACTTGGGTTCTGTATTTATGTTTTACTAGGGATGGAAATTTAGGACACATTTTTAAGATATACAAACACATGTCCAATTATAAAAGATAAAATAACATATGTACCCTTTTTGTTTCATTCTGATCAATAAATGAGAATGATTTTCATCATTAATTTCAGTTGTTTCTTATCAATTAAGATAATCACAATATTTTAAGCATTGATTTAATCTGAATTTATCCACTATGAATTTGTTTCTGAAAAAGTATTTCTACATTATTCTTACGGTGTTCTGAAAACCCTATAGTTTGCCAGTTTTATTAGTCCATCAGAATTGGACTACTAAGTGTGAGGAAAAAACTGCCAATAAACACTTAAAACTTTGTTGGAACCAAAGCCTAAAATAAGATGGAAAAAATCTAAAGGTATGTTTAGAAAATTATTTTTAAAACTACTATAGTATTATTTGAACAAAACGATGCTCCATAAATCCATCTTTATTAAAAGAAAAAATTAAAATAGTGACGTCCAAGAAGTCCCTTTTCTGAACTTACATCCTTGAAATCTTATTTTTAATTAAAAAAAATGGTTTATCGGTAGTTATAATTGTTATGCTACAGCAATTAATATAATTTTCATTAATTCACTTTGATGAAACAAAGTCAACAGAAAACTGTATTTGCAATCCTGCCCAAACAAGAAAGGCAAAGTAAATAATATTTAAGATGTCTCTAAATCAGACTGTTTTCTATTCAAAGTAATTTCTAGAAAAATTTGTTCCCTATAAGTTATCATATCTTCTACATCTTTGTAGACAAGCATTTCTTCAACAGACAACAGCGTATAGTTACTCAGGCTGAACATTGACTTGTTTTGTACAGCATGTAACATCTTTAGGGATGTTGTAACTGAATCACTCAAAGAACAACAAACTGGGAAAATACGAGCATTCCATAAACTCAAACATGTCTTGTCTCCAGAGAACAGCTCCTCTGTAACTTTCAGATTCCAGATATCTAAGCATGACAGGAAACAGACTCCAAAGAACTGAAGTGACTTTATATTTGACAATGTTTTAACATTCTTTTTCAACTTGTCTTGCACTCCAAATGCCATAGTTGAATACTTTAAGTGTCCATTCATCTTCAAGCTTAAGGAACACATGAAGGAATATGCAGGCACAACAGCTGTTGTTATGACATAAGAACCACTAATAATGCAGTTTTCCCCAACTGAAACATTAGGCCCCAATCTGGAATACTCCACAACTGAGCCAGGTGACACAGAACATCTTGAATCCAGTATACTTTGAATGATACAGGATGTGTTACCAGAGCATTCCGGAATTGCTGGCAAGATGCTAAAAGCTACGGACTGTAAGCCAAGCTCTGATTTCAAACTGCTATCTGAAGTCAAGTGAAACAAATATTCTTCAGTTGTTCCAATGTGATAAAATTTGGAGTTATTAAGAACGACAACATTAAGTGATGTTCCTTTAAGAAGGTGAAATATTCTCTGCCTCATATCTACTAACTCTGATTCTTCTTTAGTGACATGTGATGTATTTCTGGTATACTCCACAGTTGCTCCAGGTCCCAAAGCCTGCAGAAAATCTCCATAGGCATCTATTTCACAGTTCAGTGTGCCTATGCTTTCATAAAAAGCAAGTAACTTTTTCGCTGACTTATGATCCATGTAAAATAGGCTGTCTGTGTAGACATACTCAGGGTCTAATTTAAGAGAGGTAGTGTCACTCTCAGCAAAGTTCTGTTGAGAAACATTTCCAGGTCTACACACAGCATCAAACTGATGCATCTTTTCTATGCTGGGCTTATGAAGAAAACGATGGCAACACCTGTATTCAAGGTCTCTATATTCTAAACAATTAAAGGGTTCTAAGACAAATACTCCATGTGTGGTACCTACAGTCAAACTAGAAGGATGAGCTAATGCAGTAAAGCCAGGCTTGTCAAACCTAATAAACTCAGATTTTCCAATACTATAAAGTTCAATATCATCTGCACAGGTAACAAGAATCCCAGGATTCATATGTGAGGGGAAATCAATGTACATGGCTAGTTTTAATTCTAACATCTGATAAATGGGGTTACCAAAAGGTAAAGCAGTGAAAATTTTCCCCAGAGCACTCGCATTTGGAAGGCGTTGACTGTAGCCACCTATAAAATTAAACAAAATAAATGTTTTTAAATATTTATATCATTGTTTACAAGATTTTAAAAACCCAGGGGCATCAGTTGTAACTCAAAATGTCTCTAAAGATATTTAATATGTACAGTGCATTACTGTAACTCAGGAAAGAATAATAAATTCCAGATTACAAATTCAAAGAACAAATCTCCTGTAGCCATTTGACATATTGTAGTTTTAAAGATTCTAGATTAGGAAAGAATTCTAATATACTTTAGACTATGTGATTATTTTAAATCAACTGTATAACCAGTAAAGAGGACCACAGGCTAAAACATGACTTCATATCTACATTTTAAACAACAAATTTCAACCATATTTAAACTCCTACAATAAGAATCTATTCTATAGAGGGAAAAAAGTTACAAAAAACTAATATACCAATTCCAACATTACCTATTAAACAATAATTTCCAGATACAGTATCTTTCTTTAAATTATTACATACACTTAAAGAAAGTAAAGCTGCATTTATTTAAAAGCATTTTAAAATTTATACTTGTTTTTAATTTAAATAGGCTTTTCTCTCTATAATGAGCCCTATGGTTTAATTCCTTGAAAAGTGTGTTCTAAGTACATTTAATAGCTTACATCATTTTTATGTTAAGTAATTACAGTGAAAGGCATTATTACAGAGTAGAAAGAGTCAGACAAAATTGGTTTCAAACTCTGGTTCAGCACTTTTCAGTTGTTTATCTTTGGATTCACTCCAAATCAGCAAATGTAAAATACTTGCATTATCATGTTTAATGAGATCAATAACATATGTAAAGCACCTGGCACATAGTACATTGTTCAACAAATGAGAGCTAATACTTTCTACTTTTTCCTTTTCCAAAGACTGGCCAATTGTAAAGTTTAACATTATAAGAATTACATATTCCTAACTATATATTTTACTGGTATTTTATTTTTACTAAATTGGTAATAAAATACTTGTTTTGAAATAAAATAATACAATTTGATTTTTTTAAAACTTTTTTTACTTTACTTTTTGTCAGCCTTAAAATCAGAACTGGGATGCTTTATTTGATATCATCTTTACAAAGAATCACTGTTCTTTATATGAATCATAAGATGGTAAGTGCCTCAGAAGCCCTGGTGCCAATCCATGACAATTTTCATCAGCCCCTAATTCACAGAGAAAAATAACAGAGGTTTTCATATAACCAAAATTTTCATATAACTAAATGTATTCAATTTTAAGAACTATCCCTTGTTCTGAGATTATTTCTCTACTTTTCTGCTATAAAATGTCCTTCTTTGTGTGTAATTTTACCTTATGTATATTCTTGTCAACTCCATGTTTTGTTATTGCCTTTTTAAAAAACTCTTGAAGATTATAGACTTTGGCCACCAATAATCAAGTAAGAACTCATGATATAAGGTTTTGGCAAAAGTCTGGTAATCGCAGTGCTAAACCTGCCTCTCTCCTACACCACCAAGAAACTCTTCTAGAAGAATTAGTGAGAAATGTTCATATTTGATGAGTTCTGCGTTAGGAAAGTAATTTTTTCTTTACATAACGAGAACAGCTATGAAAAAATTGAGAATGTATGTGATCTATAATTTTAAGGACAATTTTGTGAAAAACATACTATTTACAAATTTAAAATATCAAGAAAGGCATGAAATATTTGCTTTCAAAGCAGAGTAACTTCAAAGGCGAGGGAAAAAAAGGAGAAAAGTATACGCAAGAGAGAAAAATGTCCCTAAGATATCAAAGGTAAAATACTGAAAAGAAAATATAAATTCGTAAAGTATAACTTTACCAGAGTGAATTAATAGGATGGTAAAAGAATTCCATTTATCTCCATATAGCTTTTCCAAACATCGAAGGGCACATAGTGTTGATCCTCCATTTCCTTAAAAACAAAGTCAAAAAGCACAACTTATTTCATAGAAATCTACTAAAATTTTGTAATTCTGGTAAAGTTAGATGTTATAACTTTAAGGATATGGCTTTTGGCTATAATTAACTTGGCAGAGAGCAAAAATACAGACAAAAGAATCAAATAGATTTTATAGTGATTAAATAAACAATTAGTATGGAAACCCAGAGATCAACCCTCGGTAATAAATGATGAGCTAATTTCCTGAAAATAGAAGAAATAATAAAGTAAGCAATCTGCAACACTGGAATACTGTTAAGTATATACACATTTACTTGGAGTTACAAATTGCAAAATCCATTTAAATAATTCTCCCATATAACAATCAAATGTACAAGTTAAATTTGATTCTAAAAAGTTTTTTAGCATCTGCTCTCCTAAAAAGTATCTTAAATGTAACTACCAGTTACTAGTTACCTTGGGCAAATTGTTTAACTTTCTGTGCCTCATATTCTCATCTATATAATGGGAATCATAGAGTACTGACTGCACAGTTGAAGGACTAAGACACTGGCTAATTATAGCAATGCCAGTGTCAGATATAGATACCATATCTCTGGTATTCAAGTGGCTTCAGCTTGAAGTATTACATGGAAAATGGCTTTCACAAAAAATAGCATGCATTTTTATTTGCGATGGAAGGACAAAAGGCAAATTTTACTTAAATTGGATTTTTTAAGTAAATATAAATGATACTTAAGTCATTAGGCTGTGCTCTTTTGCATTCTGCACTGTGGTCCTAAGACGTTCGTTAAGTAGTATACATATTTTTTCTTCATTTGCTTTCTTCATGTACATCACTGAAAAAAGTTCAGAGTCTGGAGGGACCTTAAGAGCCTGACTAATGAGATACAAAGGATTATTCACCATCTAAGTAAATTTTATCAAAACTAACAAATTTCTCTTTTAAATAACATGACATTCTTGACTTTTTCATAAGTTCACAATGTGTCAGAAAGATGCTATTAATTTTTTTTAAAAATTAGTGAATTTACATTAAAAAATTTAAAGTCTGTAAAGACTATGGTGGAAAGATATGCTAATTTATAAACTGTAAGCCACAGGAAAACTTTTCTTTGATTATTCTGCCTAGAACCTATGATATAAATCTGACCATAAATGCATACCAATTTTAGCTCCAGCAGGATCAACAAAAACATGATATTGAACTCCAAGAGGTAACTCCTTTTTTTTCAGCTTTTCTGACAATTGTAGCTTGTAAGCAAGTTCCTGTTTTTCATCAGCTGCTGTTATTGCAACAATATCCCAGAACTCTCCAGCTGCCACAGGTTTGCCTATATGAAAAAAAAAAAAATCAAGGAAAATATAAGTATTGTCAGAATTCTGTTACAGGCCTACTTATTTGGAAAGATAAAAAAAAGAGGTAATATTATCATCTTCATAAATATATCTTCTGCTTTTCAGAATTAGGGGATATTTAGTGGCCAGTTAGTATGATTCAAGATAGTTCTAATGAAGATTGTTCAGTAGGTCTACTTTTTTTCTCTTTTATATTACTTGCTCCTATGGTCTATATGTCAATTTATTTAGATATTCTGAAAGTTAACGTTTCTTCATTAAAAGTACTTTTTGACTTGCTAAAGATTACCTCAATTCTTAAAAAAGAGACAAAGGAATAAAAGAAAAAAGAGACGAAGGAATAAAAGAATCTCCAGCGTTGCAAATTAATTTCCATATATCAGAACCATGTAGTGTTTGTTGGCTAAGAAAGATTCAACTCAAGGATCCATTCCTACAATGTTGCTGTTTATAAACGTGGGTACTTTATTTTTATTACCTTAAAGTGAGCCATATGATTTTACAAAGGGATTTGGAATGTGACATAAAATTCTAGGGAACAAAAAAGCTCCTAGCTCCTGATGAATTCTTTCATTACAGAACTCTAAATATTACAACTTTGTAAAAGAATATTTTCTTTCCCTTCCTCCTGCCTTACTTAATTTATATACACATATACATATACATTTATATTTACATTTTACTAGAGACGAAGTTAAAGAAGCAAGCATAACGTAAAAAAAGAAAGTGACAGGAAAGAATAAAATATTCAAGAGTATTAGCTACGCCTGTGTCAGTGTCCTAGGCTCTCAGGTGAGAAGCAGACAGGAAGTGATTGATAGTCCAGCAAATTTCTCGGCACATAAAGGACCCTCCCTATTGCCGGTGGAGAGCTGGGGTTTCTCCTTTGGTACCTCTCAGCTCTGAAAACCTCCGCAACTTTCGCTGGGTGGCTTCTCGCAGAAATACGCCTGGAGAAGAATTTGCAGCAGCCATAACGCCCCCCGCACCCCCACCTTTCACGCAGTCAGCGGAAAACTTCCAGGGGTACTGCCGTTCGGCACAGCACGCATGCGCCCTGGAATGTAACCGTCCCTGGGTCCGGTTTCGCCTCTGTCCCGCCCCTTACGTGCGTCACGCACGTAACCACGCCCCCGAAGCTCTTTGGCCTGCCCAGGGAAAACCGTGATGAGGTGAGCCCAGAGCCTTGCCCTATTTCCCTAGCAACGGTCTGCGGAGCAGATGGTCACCTAGCGATTTGTCGGACTGTGTGGAGTCTGACCACTTGTTTCCAACTCATAAGGTCTTGCAGCTTGGTTGACCCGGTGAGTGGTTCATGTTGGGCGACAAAATTGCTAGAATTGATCCGCTAAGAAGACGAAACTACAACCTAGCTTCTAGCTTTCTATCGAAAGGTGGTTCTTTTCTGACTCGCCGTTTGTTTCAGCCAAGAGCAGTTACCGAGGACCGCCTGATTGTTAATTCCTCCCCTGATCGTCATCTGAAGGCTTCTGCCTCAACCCCAGATCCAGATACAGTCTGAACATTGTAAATCTTTATTTTCTTCAGGACCCTTAGGTTTGTGGCTTCTTTGCCTTTGCAAGTTCCTAGAGAGTGAGTCTTTCCACCCCTCTCACTTTCGAGTTCACTTCATAGGTTTCTGGAAGTTGTATCTAATTCATTCTCTAAGCAGACCGTTAACATTCGTGATATTTTAGTTAATTTCTCTGTCATCCTTTTGTATATGTAGATCAATCAAGAACTTACAATAATATTCCTGGGAATAAGTCAATTTATTATATATGTTTTTGGTAGGTTAGCTCTATAAGTATTTCTCTTGTAAACTACCAAATTTATTGGTTTTATGGATGAATCAGTTCATCTTTACACATAAGAAAGTTATGAATCAGAGAGAGTAGTGACTTAGTCAAGCTCTCACAATTATTAAGTAGTAGAGAGAAGATTTAATAAGATATTTCAATCCCCAATGCAGAAATCATTCTACCATACCATGTGATTTGATTTATTTTAGAGGCCTGTGTTCATTAAAGTCTTCATCAGAAACACAGGCATTCAAGGCCCTACGAGCTCTTGCCACGAACTTAGTATTTTTTTCCTAAACACTTAACTTGACCCTGTTATTTTATTCTGTACTTACAGAGAAAGTGAGTAAAAAGGGAGATTACTCTTTCATAGTTTTATTGCTTAGGAGGTTATTTTGTTAATAAAAACAATACATTCTTATTAAGAACGTTAACGTTTAGAAAATTCAGAAGACTTGAGTGAGCAAAAGGGGAAGTAGCAAGAGAGAAAGTTAGAGAGGTGACAGATACCCAAAGATAGCGTTTTGTTTTTACTGAGTGAAACAGTCATTGCAGGGTTTTGTTGTAACTTGCTTCATATTTAAAAAGATCACTCAGTAATGTGAAAATAGACTGTAATGGAGGATTGAGGGAGACTTGATTTTTGTTGGTTGGCTACTGTGGTAATACAGATAAGACTTGGTGAAAGCTTGGCAAGGATGCTAACAGTGGGGATGATGAAAAGTTGGTTAGATTCTGGATATATTTTGAAGGCACGATTAATCTACTAATGGAATGGCTGCGGAATGTGAGAGAGAAAGAGGAGTCAGGGTTGACTACCTGATAGATAGAATGGCCATCAATATAGATGGGAATGGCCATGGTTGGGGAATGTTGGTGGAGTAGTTGGGAGAGTTCAGAATTTTGTTTTGGACATGTAGAATAAACAAACGTATATGTGTGTGTATGCAGTGTATATGTTATAGAGGTGTGTGTGTATGTGTGTGTCTGTACATTATACATATGAGTCTGGTGTTCACGAGAGAGGTCTGGGCTAGAGATATGATTTTGGGAGTTGTCAGCACATGGATGGAGCTAATTTCAAACTATGGAATTAGATGAGGTCCCAAGAAAAGAAAGGTCAGTAGAGACTATATGCTCAGGTACTATAAATACTAATGAGATAAAATAAACAATGAAAAATTAACTAAACAAGAAAATTTCAATAGTGATAAGAAATGTGAGGGAACTAAAACAAGGTGATGTAATAGAGTCTATCACATAGAGTATTAAATACAGTATTTTTTGAATCTGAGGA
>NW_011888896.1:828325-855069 GCF_000151845.1 Pteropus vampyrus
ATTGTATATCCAATGGGTTTGGACAAAAAATAATGACATGTATACATCATTATAGTGTTTTTCAAAATAATTGGACTACCCTAAAAATCCTCAGGGCTCTGTCTGTTCATCCCCCGCTACCCCCAAACCCTGCAACTACTGATTATTTTACTGTCTCCATAGCTTTTTTTCCTCCCAGAATTCATATAGTTGGTATCCTATATTATGTAACCTTTTCATATTGTCTTCTTTCACTTATTAATATGCATTTAAGTTTACATCATGTCTTTTCATTGCTCGATAACCAATTTTTAGTGCTAAGTAATATTCCATTGTCTGGGCTTACCACAGTTTATTCATTCACCTATTAAAGGACATCTTAGTTGCTCTCAGGTTTTGGAAATTACGAATAAAGCTACTATAAACACCCATGTGCAGATTTTTGTGTAGAAATAAGTATCTAGCTCCTTTGGGTAAATATCAAGGAGGGCAATTACTGGACCTAATGGTAAGAGCATGTTTAGTTTTCTAAGAAACTGCCAAATTGTCTTCCAAGGTAGCTGTACCATTTTATATTTCTACCAGCAATGAATGAGAGTTCCTGTTGCTCCATATTCTCTTTAGCATTTGGTTTTGTCAGTGTTCAGGATTTTGACCAATCTAATGTGCATGCAATGATATGTCATTGCTATTTTAATTTGTATTTCTAAGATGATGTCTGATGAAGAGCAACTTTCATATGCTTATTTGTCATCTGTATATCTTTGGTGAAGTATCTGTTAAGGTCTTTGGCCCATTTTTTAATCTTTTTGTTCATTTTCTTATTGTTGAGTTTTAAGAGTTTTTTTTTTTGTATATTTGGATCATAGTTCTTTATCAGATAATTCTTTTGAAAATATTTTCTCATAGTCTTTGATTTGTCTTCTCATTCATTTGACATTACCTTTTGCAGAGCCTATGTCTTAATTTTAATGAAGTCCAGGTTATAAAATATTTCTTTCATGGATTGAGTTTCGGTGTTGTATGTAAAGAGCCATCATTATACCTAAGGTCATCTAGGTTTTCTCCTATATTATCTTTTATGAACTTTATAATTTTGTGTTTTATATTTAGGTCATAGATCCATTTTGAATTAATTTTTCTGAAGGTATAAAGTCTGTGTCTAGATTTATTTTTTACATGTGGATTTCTAGTTGTTTCAGCTCCATTTTTTAAAACACTATCCTTTCTCTATTGTATTGCTTTTGCTCTTTTATCAAAGATCAGTTGACTATATTTATGTGTGTCCGTTCCTGGGCACTATTCTGTTTCATTGATCTATCTTTCTATTCTTTTGAAAATACTACACTGCCTTAACTATAGCTTTATATATAATAAGTCTTTAAATTAGATAGTGTCATTCCTCCAACTTTGTTCCTCTCCTTCAATTTTGTGCTAGATATTGCAGGTCTTTTTGCACTGCACATAAAATGTAGAATCAGTTTGTTGACATTGATAAAATAATTTGCCAAAATATTGCAATGGAATTGATAGTATTGAATCTTCTTATCTTTGAACATGAAGTCTCTTTCCATTTATTTAGTTCTTCTTTGATTTAATCATCAGCATTTTGCTGTTTCCTCCTGTGGATCTTTTATTTTTATTTTTATTTTTTATTTTTGGTTGACCTCACAGATTGCAAGGATCTTGTCAATTTACAATCCCTTATTTTTTATTTTTTATGCCTACAGCACCAGGTCTTCCTAGCTGGTCTCCCATCCAAATACTAACCAGGCCCAACCCTGCTTAGCTTCCAAGATCAGATGGGATCGGGCTTGTTCAGGGTAGCATGGCCGTAGACCCTCCTGTGGATCTTGTACATATTTTGTTACTTTTATGTCTAGATATTTTATTTTGGGGGGATGCTAGTGTAGATGGTATTATGTTTTTCATTTCAAATTCCACTTGATCATTGCTGGTATATAGTAGTAATTGGCTTGTTTATTAACCTTGAATCTTCCACCTTGCTATAATCACTTATTAGTTCCAGGAGGTTTTTCTTGTTGTTGATTCTTCTGGATTTTCTACATAGACAATCATGTCATTTGTCAACAAAGACAGTTTCATTTATTTCTTGCAAATCTGTACACATGTATTTCATTTTCTTAGTGCTTTAGGTAGAATTTCCAATACAATGTTGAAAAGTATAGTGAGATGATGCATCCTTGCCTTGAACCTCATCTTAGTGAGAAAGCTTCTAGTTTCTCTCCATTAAGCATGATGTTAGCTGTAGATTTATGTAGATATTCTTTATCTAGTTGAAGAAGTTATCTATTCCTAATTTACTGAGAGTTTTTATCATGAATGGATATTGGATTTTGACAAATGCTTTTTCTGCATCTATTGATAAGATTGTGTAATTTTTTTTGACTTCTTGATGTAATGAATTATATTAATTGTTTTTCACATGTTAAACCAGTCTTGCATACCTGGAATAAATTTCACTGGGTGTTAGGTGTATGATTTTTTTTGTACATTTTTAAATTTGATTTATTTCTTTATTATCTTTCTGATATTCATGGGATCTGTAGTTATGTCTCCTCTTTAATTTCTCACATTCATAATTCGTGTTTTCTCTCTTTTTTCTTTCCCTGGCTAGAGTCTTAGCAATTTTATTGATCTTTTCTGAGAACCAAGTATTGGTTTCCAGATTTTCTCTATTGATTTTTATTTTCACTTTCATCGAATTTTGCTTTCATTTTCTACTTACTTTGGATTTAATTTACTCTTCTTTTTAGTTTCCTAAGGTGAGAACATTAGATTATTGCATTTAGATCTTTCTTCTTTTGTCATATATGCCTTTAATGCTGTAAATTTCTCTCCCAGCACTGCTTTTTCTGCCTCACACACATTTTAATAAGTTGTATTTTAATATTTATTTAGTTTACATTATTTTAAAATTTCTCTTGAGATTCTTTTTGGTACATGTGTTATCTAGAAGTATGTTAATTTCTATATATTTTGGGATTTTTCCAGCTGTCTTTTTGTTATCGATGTCATTAAATTCCATAATGATCTGGGGCAGACATTGTATGTTTTCTGTTCTTTTAATTTTGTTAAGGTGGCCCAGAATTTAGTCTATCTTGGTGAATGTTTTATGGTCCAGAATTTGGCGTATCTTGCTGAATGTTTCATATGATTTTTTGACGAATGTGTATGTTGCTGTTATTGCATGAAATAGTCTGTAGATTTAAATTATATCCAATTGATCCATGGTCGAGTTCAACTATGTCCTTACTGATTTTTTGCCTTCTGGATATGTCCATTTCTGATATAGGAATGTTGAAGTCTCCAACTATGACAGAGTCATCCGTTTTTTCTTGCAATTCTATCTGTTTTGCTTTATATAGTTTTATCTTCTGTTGTTAGGGACATAAACTTTAACATTTGCTATGTCTTCTTGGAGCAATGACCTTGTTATCATTAGTAATGCCCTTCTTTGTGCCTGATAACTTTCCTTGCTTTGAAGTATGCTGTCTGAAGTCAATGTAGCTACTTCTGCTTTCTTTTGACTAGTGTTTATATGGTATATCTTCCTCACTTTATTTCAATCTAAATGTCTTTCTATTTAAAATGGGTTTCTTATAAACAACATATAGTTGAGTCTTGTTTTTGTATCTTCTCTGACAACATCTCTTTTAATTGGTGCATTTAGACCATAGATGTTCATGATTATTGATATAGTTGGAATAATATCTGTCATATTTGTTACTGTTTTCTATTTGTTGCCATTGTTCTTTATTACTGTTTTTGTCTTCCACTCTTTTTCTGCTTCTTCCAGTTTTAATTGAGCATTGTATAAGATTCCATTTTCTCTCCTTTCTTAGCATATTGATTATAGTTATTTTTTTTTTAGTGGTTGCCCTAAAATTTATAATATATATTTACGACAAATTCATTTTCATTTTCAAATAGCATTATATCCCTTTCTAGGTAAAGTACCTTATAATAAGAATATAGATAATAATAATATAGACCTAATTCCTCTCTTTCATCTCTCATGTAATTGCTATATTTAATTTCAATTAAAAGTGAGCATTCATATGCATATGATCTGTACATTAGAATAGATAATTGCATATATTGTTTGTTATTAGTATTTTGACATAGTGTTATCTGGTAAGTCAATTAAGAATAAAGAAAAAAAATTTTTATTTTACTTACATTTATTTTTTTTATCAGTGCTCTTCCTTGCTTTATGTAGATCTGAATTTCTGAACTATATTTTATTCCTTTTCTCTAAAGAACTTTAACATTTCTTGCAAGGCAGGTCTACTGGCAACAAATTCTCTCAATTTTTGTTTTTCTGCGAAAGTCTTTATTTCGCTATCACTATGAAGGATAATTTCACAGGGTACAGAATTCTAGGTGGTGTTTTATTTTTTTATTTTTCATTTATCTCAACACTTTATTTTTTTTTAATCCACTGTCTTCTTGCTTGGATAGTTTCCTAGGAGAAGTCAGATGTAATTTTTATCTTTGTTTCTCTGTAGGAAAGGTGTTTTTACTCTTGTCTTCTTTTCATGAATTTATTTTAATTTTTTTAATTTCTGTATCTTCCTCAGTTTTGTTGTAGATTACTTCAAATGGACTGCTCAAGTAGCAAAATCATGATATACTTGTCTCATTATTAGCATAAGATTTTTTTTTCAGGAGATAGGGAGGGCAGTTGGTGACGAATATAAATTAGGAGAGTCAATAAGTAAGTACACTGTTTATTACTTTTCATAGAAATGTTTTAATGATCCAACTTTAGAATATACAAAATCTGTTTTATGAATGCTAACCAACATTGTTTAGGTTAGAAGAAATAAATACTTGCTGTGTTAAATTTTTCTTATTAACAGATTGGGCGCAGATTTCTGTGCAGAATTTGGGGGGAGGGGTTAAGTGCTTTTTATTATTTTATATCTACTTGGTCTTACCCTTTATTTTGGGAGATTTATAGTTTTACAGTCTACAGGTGTAGAATAAAAATGAAAGTTGAAAACCGATGTTTTCAAAAAACTTAAAAAACAAAATATATACAGCCTTCTAAATTTTAGAAAGCAAATATATTTAAAGGGGAAAAAATAAAATGTCTTTATTACAAGTGAATCTTCACTTCTTGTTCCAAATTTTTCATGTCATTTGAAAACACTTGGATTGTACCACGCAAATGTATTGTTTCCTACTAAATTTAATAAAAAAAGAGAATCAGGTTATTTATATTAACTTATAAACCTACTAGATTTCATTTTCATTTGCCAGAAGATATGTAATGTTCTGATGGTCCTACTGGAATACCTCTTTTCAGTTTCTTATTAGTTTGTCTGTGATGTAAAATCATGGCAAGATTTTATCTAAACAGGATTGACTGAATAAATCTGTCGGCCAAATAAAAAGTATTTTGAAAATACAATTGCTGTGTTTATGATGGGCTTAAATGTATTGCAGACATTCTAAACTAAAACAAATGTAAAATATTACTAATTATCATTCTTACAGTTAAATTTTTGAAAAAAATAAAACTTTTTCTCTTCTTTTTTCATGATTTTATTTTATATGCAGAATCTTAGCAGCTTTTATAATAATTCTGGAGTGCGGGTCCAAAATTCTCTTTCTTTAATAATATAACTAGTTCTTACAAAATAAGTTACTGCAACATAGACCATCAAACCTAATATTATATTTCAATACACTTTTTACTAAAAATAATAAGGTTTCTGTATTCCTAAGTATCTAAAATTTCAGTGAATGAGTGTGGTATGTAGAGTTCATTGATATAGTCAGCAAACATTTCTTTGAAAATTCCTTTTAAATATTTATTATATATCCATTCATAAAGGAAATAAATACACAGAATAAATGTTATTTACTTTTCAATGTTTAATTTAATTATTCATTAATTATAACCTTATATAGTTCCCATTGACGTATTTGCCAGCAATTTTTTTTAAATGGAAAATGTTGAGAACAAAGAAGAGGCTTATAATTGATGTACATTGTATTTTATAATGACATGATTTTCACAGTGTGATTAAAAATGTATGATAATTTTAAAATTAGTACTTCAGTCAACACAAACTAATGAAAGGTTTACTGACAATGATAGTGATTTCTTTTTAACTACAGAACTTCTTTGAAACTGTAATTGGAGCCGTGATGCTTTCTCTATTGTATTGCTGTACTTAAACTAAATTTGCCTTTTGAACATTATATTATTATTTGCACTTGATAATATACACATTTGTATGTACATTTCACATAGTATTTGTAAAATTCTCTAAGTCTAAAAGGAACAGAAGTGCTTGTATTTTGCTTTAATGGTCATATTTAAAATTGGCAGCAATTGGTAAGGAGGCTTTTAAGTAGATAGAGGAGGAGATATCATTTGCAATGGTTTTAGCTTTCCTTGGTGGGCAGTATAATCATTTGGCCCCATAGCTGCAGAGATAAAATTCCGTAGGTATGCTATGGGGCCTGAGAATTTGTGTTACTTTAGTTATTCTGATGTGCAATGAAGGATGAGAAACACAATTAATGTTGCATGAAGTAGTGTAAAACAAAATATGAAAACTTTTCACTTATCTAAAATGATTGGGATATGTGATAGGTTGTTTAACTGAATAGTCTGAATAATTGAAACATACTTCATATTCTGAATGAAGAAAGCTAGTGCTTAAAGAAATGAAAAAATAGTATACTACATTTATTCCTATATTTAGTAATTATGTCTTAGTCTTTCCTTTGAATGTTAATAACTCAATATCATATAATAATGTTCTATTATGGAATTTCTTAAATAATAAGGTTGTTTATATACCGGCAAATAAATGCTGTTGGTGGATGTGAATATTAATGCAACAGAGAACGTGAATATAAATTAGGATATGAGAAAGACTGATTCTGACATTTAATTTGTTTTAGAATTCATATCATACCAACTAAAAATTAATTGAGAATGGCTTGAAAATTAAAATATGTGAGACGAAAAAGTTAACAGGAACTTAATAATATGTTTGCATGATCTTGGGACGAGCTTTAGTATTTAAGTGTTAAATTCACTCTGAGTGACCTGACAGATAAGAAAAAGCTTTACTTTGAAATAAGATTTCTTATGTATGATAAAAGCAGCTACAGAGAGTGTTTGGAGACAGTTCCCCCCGCCCCCCCCCACTCACTAAAGGTCTTGAAAGACAGGTAAAGAGTTGGTTTTCATCATAAATGTCCTCCATCTGATCTGGTTAAAATATTTAATATTTATAGAATCTATAGATATTTATAGAGACTTCTGGGATGAGATAATGACAAAATATGCCCCCACCCGCAATTATTTGATAATATAATTAAAGATTATATTTCTTTGCAAATTTATTTATTGAAAATATATTCATTACTGATTTGCTTTTTCTTCTGCTTCTTTTGGGTTTAATTTGCTATTCTTTATCTAATTTTCTAAGGTAGAAATGTAGATTATTGATTTTAGATATTTTCTGTGTATGAATTTAATGCTATACATTTTCCTTTAAATATTGCTTTCACTGCATCCTACAAATTTTGAAAAGGTGTATTTCCATTTAGTTCAAAATATTTTTAAATTTCTCCTGTGATTTCTTTAATTCATATATTATTTAGAAGTATGTAGTTTAATATTAATATATTTGAGATTTTCTAGCTCTTTATATTATTGATATCTAATTTAATTCCACTGTGGTTTGAAACAGATATTGTATGTTATTTATTCTTATAAATTTGCTAAGATATGGTTTATGGCCCAGAATGTGGTCTATCTTGGTAAATATTCCATGCAAGTTTAAGAAGAATATGTAATCTACTGTTGTTAGATGAAGCAATTAGATGTTAGTTGACTAATGGTGCTGTGAACTTCAACTATGTCCTAACTAATTTTCTGCCTGCTGGATCTGTTCATTTCTGATAGAAGAATGTCGAAGTCTCCCACTATAATAGTGGATTCATCTATTTCTCCTTTCTAATTGTCTCAGTTTTGCCTCAGGTATGCTGTGTTTAGGCACATGCAGATTAAGGATTGTTATGCCTTTTTGTAAAGTTGTCCTTTTATCATTTTGTAATGCCCCTCTTTGTCCCTGATTATTTTCTTTGCACTGAAGTCTGCTGTATCTGAAATATAGCTTCCAGCTTCAGTTGCTTTTTATTTTTTATTTTTTGATCAGTGTTAGCATGGTATATCTTCACTTAAAAAAATTTTTTTTTAATGTGTGCCACAGAAGAATGAATTTTTAATTGAAAATTCACATATAATAAAATCACCCTTTTAAAGTGTCAATTCAGTGAAAAATATTTTAAAACAAAAACGATAACTCGATTTATCAACACCTTTTCATGTTACTGTGTTCTACAATATCAGTTTTAATGCTTTCATAGTATTCCATTGATTGTATTACAATATTTTATTTAGTTAATACCACTTCTTAAGACATTTAGGATATATCATGTTTTTGCTATTATATACAATATTTAGTGAATGCCTGTGTAACATTATCTTTTTTCACATCCGTTGTTATTTCTTTTATTTTACATTTTTATTGCAGTATAACTGATGTGTAACAAATTCAAGTGTACAACATAATGATCCAATATTTGTACATATTGCAAAACTATCACCACAAAAAGTTTAGTTAACATCTGTCACCATATACAGTTACAAAATTATTTTTTCTTGTGATGAGAACTTTAAAGATCTACTATCTTAAAAGCTTTCAGATATGCAATACAGCATTATTAACTATAGTCAGCATGTTATATATTACTTCCCCTTGACTTATGTATTTTATATCTGGAAATTGTACCCTTGGACTCCCTTCACTCAGTTGGCCTACTACCCACCCCTACCTTTGGCAACTACAATCTGTTTTTGGTATCTATGAGCTTATTTTTGTTTGTTTGTTTGTTTTAAATTTCACAATAAGTGAGGTCATGCGGTATTTGTCTTTCTCTGTCCAATTTATTTCACTTAGCATAATCCCTTAAAAGTCCATATATATTGTCACAAATGGCAAGATTTCATTCTTTTTTATGGCCAAATATTATTCCTCTGTGTGTGTGTGTGTGTGTGTGTGTGTGTGTGTGTGTGTGTGTGTGTGAGTGAGTGAGTGAGAGACATTTTTCTTTATCCATTAATTTGTTGGTTTGCATGTCTTGGCTATTGTAAATAATACTGCAGTTAACATGGGGTTGCATATATCTTTTTAATTTAGTTTTTTTTTTTTTTTTAAGATAAATACCCAGAAGTAGAATTGCTGGATCATATGGTTCTATTTTTAATTTTGTGAGGAATTACCATAGATTTTTTTTTTTTTTTATAGTGGTTCACCTTTTACTTTCCCACCAACAGTGCACAGTGGCTCCTTTTTCTCTACATTCTCGGCAACACTTGTTATTTCTTGTCTTTTTGACACTAGCCTTTCCAATAGGTATGAGATGATATCTCATTGTGGTTTCGATTTGCATTTCCATGATAATTAGTGATGTTCAGCATCACTTCATGGCTGTATGTCTTCTTTGGGAAAATGTCTATTCAGATTTTCTGCCTGTTTTTTTTAAATTGGAATGTTTGTTTTGCTATTGAATTGTATGAATTCTTTATATATTTTGGATACTAGTCCCTTATCAGATAAATGATTTGCAAATGTTTTCTCCCATTCAGTATGTTGCCTTTTAATTTTCTTGTTTCCTTTGCTGTGCAGAAGCTTTTTAGTTTGATGTATTTCCATTCGTTTAATTTTTACTTTTGTTGGCCTTTGGTTTTGGTGTCAGATCCAAGTATCATCACCAAGGAGTTGTAAGGGAGCTTACTGTCTATATTTTAGCGGTTTTATGGTTTCAGGTCTAACAATCAAGTCTTAATCTATTTTGAATTAATTTGATGGGGGCATGGTGTAAGATAGTGGTTCATGTTGTTTTTTTGCATGTGTCTGTTCAGTTTTCCCAACATCATTTATTGAATAGACTATCCTTTCCCCATTGCACATTCTTGGATTCTTTGTTATAAATCATTTGACCATATATGCACGGGTGTATTTCTAGGCTATCTTTTCTGTCCCATTGATCTATGTCTTTGTTTTCATGCCAAAGCCATACTGTTTTGATTACTCTAGCTTCCTAATACAGTTTAAAATCAGGAAGCGTGATGCCTCCAGCTTTGTTCTTTCTCAGGATTGCCTTGGCTATATAGGATCTTTTGTGCCTCCATATAAATATTAGGATTGTTTATTCTATTTCTGTGAAAAATTCAATTGGAATTTTTGATAGAGATTGCATTGAATCTGTAGAATGCTGTGAGTAGTATGGATATTTTAATAAATTCTCCCAATCCCTGGTCACAGACTATATTTTCATTTATTTGTGTCCTGTTCAATTTTCTGCATAATGTCTTACAGTTTTTAGTGTACAAGGATTTTACCTCCTTGGTTAAAAATATTCCTGGGTATTTTTTTGATACAATTTTAAGTGAGATTGTTTTCTTAATTTCCCTTTCTGATAGTTATTAGAGTATTGAAATACAACAGATTTTTCTATATTGATTTTATAACTTTACCAAATTCATTTGTTTTGACAGTATTTTGGTGGATCTTTTAGGTTTTCTATTTATAATATTATGTCATCTGCAAAAGGTGACAGTTTTACTTCTCCCTTTTCTATTTGGATGCCTTTTATTTCTTTTTCTTGCCTAATTAATCTGGCTAGGACTTCAGTACTATGCTGAATCAAAGTGGTGAGAGTGGGCATTCTTGCTTTGTTTCCGGTATTAGAGAAGTTTTCAGCTTTTCACTATTGAATATGATGTTAGCTATGGACTTGTCATATATGGTTTTTTTTTTATGTTGAGGTGTTCTATATCTACTTTTTTAAGAGTTTATCATTATTATAAGTTGATGTAGAATTTGTCAAATGTTTTTTCCGCATCTAATGAGATGATCATATGACTTTTATCTTTCATTTTGTTAATGTGATATATCACTTTGATTGATTTTTGGATATTGAAACACTCCTGCATCCCTAGAGTAAATCACACTTGACCATGGTATATGATCATTTCTATTATAAATAGAAAACCATGGTCTTGTTCAATTTGGTTTGCTAATATTTTGTTGAGGATTTTTACATCTATGTTCATTAGGAATTGACCTTTAATTTTATTTTCATGTAGTGTCCTTATCTGGTTTTGATATCAGAATGACGCTGACCTCGTAAAATGAGTTTGGAAGTGTTCCTTCTTTTATTTTTTTGGAGAGTTTGAGAAGAATTAGTATTAATTCTTCTTTAAATGTTCCTTAGAATTTGCTTCCATAACTTTACTTTTAATCTATACATGTCTTTATATTTAAAATGGGTTTCCTGTAGAGAATATATAGTTGAGAAATGGGATATCTACTGTTTCCCGTCGATGTGTTTTGGGGATTCAAAGGTTTTGTTACAAGTTAATGAGCTAAAATTCTTTATCTTTTTGTTAATAATAGTGCATTTAGGTTGGATCACTTGTAACAATTGTATCACACTAATGCAATATGTTAATAGGGGAAACTATGTGAAGTGGGGTGTGAGGGAATATATGGGAACTCTGTGTACTTTCCACTCAATTTTTCTGTAGACTTAAAACAGTGACTATTAATTAAAAAAAAATCACTTGGCTGTAAAAATAGAAAGGAAAAAAACATTTTTGATATATGACTCTCACTTTGCAGATTTCTCACAGATTTGTCATTGACTTCAAAAATTAGATTCTATAGCTGAAGCTTTTGATCACCCTATTGTCTGTCTTGAATCATTTTTATTTATACCCTAGAAATGGTCTCTCATAAGTCCTTGTTATAAACTGGTGTTAGCCTATACTTAGGCCACATTAGAAAAGTAGGTGTTCAAAAGGAAAGGCTGAAGAAAGACTTCCTAATATTTCTAAATTGGGAGTCCAAATGATGGACTCATTGTAGACGTTGCCCTTCCTTTCAGTAACTATAGTGCTTGATGAGTTTGTAAGGGTTTATCCATATCTATTTATTCCATACCTGGCTCTTTAAATTTGGGAGACCAGTTTACCTGTGGTTTAGGCTAGACTTTCTCAAGATATCCATGAATTACCTAGGCACATGTAAATTACAAATTCTTTGGCCAGCAGCCTAGAGACTCAGATAATGATGATATGGGGCCCAGGAAATTTGCCTTTTGATATTTAGAGTTTGAGAACTATAGTTTTAGGCTTTGGTCGGGATATAAAAAGTAGTTAACCTTTTTAAAGAGAGCAAGGGTTTATTTGGATTTTCATATTTATTCTCATTTGGATTATGCTGGCCCAGTTTGCCCCCACATACTAGAAATAGATTCCTCCAATGGGTAAGGTGGTTAATCTTACAATATATCCTCAGATAGACCACTTGAATTTAATAAATACAACAGTTGAAACCCTGTATTGTATCTTAATTTCATTTAGTTGCTTTTTCAGCCTCTCGCACACCCAAAAAATTATCATTTTCCTGACTTGGGAGTTCATCCAGTATATTTCTTTATCTGATAGTATCTTTTAAGCAAAATTATTATGCAAGGTATGTTGAGATACTTTTTTCTTTGTTTTAATTGCCTTGCCAAGAGGTGATGTTTTTATCTCAACTATTTCACTGAATTCCATTTTCTTTATGTATTTCAGGAAAAAAAAGTTTTTCTTCCCCTTACTGATTAGTTCATTGATGAGAGCAATGATACAGTTTTTGAGTTATAGTTCTATAAATGCTAGTCATTTAATATGCTTTGGTATAGGAGGTTTAATGAGAATTAGATTTTTAAAAACTTTTAACTTTTCAACCCATTTTTATTCTTACTATCTATTAGCATATATTTTTATTTTCATATAGATTTATTTTTGGAAGTTGAAAAAAATTTTGAAAGTAATTTACCTTTTTTTCTAGATGTTTCATGGAACTGTCACAAAAGAGCTAACCAGTCATGAAGAGTGGAGTCACTATAATGAAAACATAATAGAAGATAAGAAAGATTTTGTTTTTATGAAGTTCAGTGGTCTTCATTTAAAATCTATGGAAAATTTGCGATCTTGTATCTCTCTTAGAGTATGCATCTTCTCAAACAATTTTATTACAGATATTAGTCCACTTCAAAGTTGTATAAAATTAGTCAAACTTGATCTCCATGGAAATCAGGTAAGCAATAGTCATTTTAAATATTTGCATATAAATTAAATTATACATAATAAGCATTTGTTTTTTCTATCTACAGTATTTTTCCCAGGTGGTCTTTTATATAAAATATAAGCAAACATTTAAAATTAAATAAAAAATAGAAAATGTATAAACACAAAATTTAAAATATAAGCAAAAAATTTAAATTAAAAACATATAAATAAGCAGTGTGTGATTTGGTTTTACTTCTTAAATCCATAGTCTGGATTAGGAATACTTCTTGACTCCTTAATTATTTTTTTTAATGCTGTATAATTAATTGACATATAATATTATATTAATTTCACGTGTACCACATAATGCTTCGATATTTGTGCATATTGTGAACTGATCACCATAATATTCCACTTAACATTTATCACTACACATTTACAAAGCAGATACATGATTTGCAAATATTTCCTTCCATTTCGTCAGTTGCCATTTCTTTTTGTCAGTTGCCATTTCATTTTGCTATGCAGATGCTTTTTATTTTAACGTAGTCCTACTTGTTTGATTGTTTTTCTTTTATCAGATTTGAAAGAAATATCACCAAGATCTATGTCGAGGAGCTCACTGCCTATGTTTTCTTCTAGAATTTTTATGGTTCTAGGTCTTACCTTCAAGTCTTTAATCCTTTTTGAGTTAATTTTTATATATGGTGTAAGATAGTGATCCAATTTCATTCTTTGGCATGTGTTTGTCTAGTTTTCCCAGCATCATTTATTGAAGAGATTGTTCTTATTTTGTATATTCTTGGCTACTTTGTTGTAAATTAATTGCCCATATATGTGTGCATTTATTTCTGAGATCTCTATTCTGTTTTATTGAGCTATTTTTTTTTAAAATACTAGTACCATACTGTTTGATTACTATAGCTTTGTAATATAGTTCAAAATCAGAGAGCATGATGCCTCTAGCTTTGTTCTTTTCTCTCAAAATCACTTTAACTATTCAGAGTCTTTTGTAGATCCATGTAAATTTTAATATTCTTTGTTCTATTTCTGTGAAAAATGCCAATGGAATTTTTGATAAGGATTGCATTGAATCTGTAGAATGCTTTGGGCAATGTGGACATTTTTTAACAGTATTCATTGTTACAATCCATGGGCAAGGACTATATTTCCATTTATTTGTGTCTTCTTCAATTTCTTTAATGTCTTATTTTCAGTGTATAGGTATTTCACCAATATAGTATATAACATTGTTTGATATAAATTTTTAATTCTGTATCTAAGGAAAGTATTTTAGAAAAGTTTAAAGAGTCAGCCTATTATAAAAGAATTTTTACTGAACAAAGTATATATGTTTATTCATTTAATTACACTAATAATGATAGCTTATGCCAGACATCCAGTGTATTATATTTTTATGCCAGCTATCATTCAGTTAATTAGATATTCTGGTTTTATTTGTTAATGAGAAATTTTCCATTTGGGAAAAAACTAAATTTTAGAAGATATTTAATAGATTTTATTTTCCATGTAATTTGTAGAAATTTTACTTTTGTATTGAAAGTATTATTATTAATAATATTTTAGGTAAAGAGTCTACCAGATACCAAATTTTGGAGTGGATTGAAGAAACTAAAACTCCTCTATCTTCATGACAATGGGTTTGCAAAGTTAAAGAATATATGTATGTTATCTGCCTGTCCAAGCCTCATTGCCCTCACTATGTTTGATTGTCCAGTAAGCCTTAAAAAAGGATATAGACATGTTGTTGTCAATAGTATATGGACTCTCAAAGCGCTGGATCATCATGTGATTTCTGATGAAGAAATAATTCAGAACTGGCATCTTCCTGAAAGATTCAAAACCTATAACCCCAGGCTTTTCTTTAATTTTTGCCCTGCTTTGAAAAAGGTAAATGTTTTCATTAGGACTTGTTTTGAATACATTTATAGAACTGTAGAGAAAATTTAATCCTAAAGTTCATACCTAAATTATATAAAACTAATATTTTGTATCATTGATGTAAAATACCATATACTAGTGAATACATTAGTAATGTGTTAGGTCTGAAATTTATAAAAGGAGTATATGTTTACTGCATAAAATATATTGAATAGAAAAGTATCAAATTGTAGAGAAATATATATATTTGATTTCTGCTTTAATAGCTTTAAGGAAATATAGCTTACATATTGTAAAATTCCCCTATTTCACATGTATGAATCAATGGTTTTAGTAAATTAACAGTGGTGCATAACCATCTCCAAAATCCAATGTTAGAAGTTTCCACCACTCCAAAAGTTTCTCTCCTTCCCATTTGCAGTTAATCTCCACTGCTATCCCTAGTCCTAGGTAACCATTGTTCTCTTTTCTGTCTCCATAAATTTGCTTTTCTAAACATTATATAAAGGAACCATACAATATGTAGTCTTTTGCATCTGCCTTCTTTCTCTTAGTGTGATGTGTTTGAGGCTCATTCGTGTTGTAGCATGAATCATTAGTTCTTTTTGACTGCTAAGTAATATTTTATTATATGAAACATGTATTTTCATTGTCCATTCAGCAATTGATGGACATTTGGATTATTTGCAGTTTTTGCTATTATAAATAATGCTGCTATGAACACTTACTTATGTAGACATAAGTTTTCATTTTTCTTGGGTAGATTCTCAGGAGTACAGTTGCTGAGATGTATGGTAAGTTTATGTTTAACTTGTTAAGAGACTGAAGTGCTTTCTAAGGAGTAGAAACCACCAGTACAAAAGGGTTCTAGTTTCTTTATGTCTTTGCAAACTCTTAGTATTTTCTGTCCTTTGCGCTATAAACATTCTAGTAGGTGTGAAGTTGTATTTTATTTATGGTTTTAATTTTTATTTCCCAATGAGTAACGATAAACATTTCTTTTTCATCTCTTATTAACTATTCATGTATCTTCTTTGGTGAAATGTCTATACAGATTTTTTCACCCATTTTTAAAGTGAGTTGTTTGTCTTATTGAATTGTAAGAGTAGATATTTGGATATAAATCCTTTATCAGATATATGAATCACAAATATTTTCTCCCAACTTGTAGCTTGTCTTTTCATTTTCTTAATGTTGTCTTTTGAAGCAGAAAAATTTAGAGTTTTATAAAGTCCAATTTTATGAATTTTTTTATAATGGATTTTTTGTATGGATCATGCTTTTGGTGTTGTATCTAAAAATTATGCTTAATTCTGGGTCACAGGATTTTTCTCCTATATTTTCTTCTTGAAGTTTAACAATAATAGGAAATTTAGATCTGAGTTTTATCTTGAATAGATTTTAATGCATGGTATGAAGTAAGGGTCTTTGTTAATTTTTTATATCCATGATATCAGCACCATTTGCTGAAAAGATTATTTTTTTCCCTAGTGAATTGTCTTAATATCTTTGTCAAAAATCAGTTTGGTCATAAATGTAAGAGTTTATTTCTGGAGTCTCAATCATATTCCAGTGGTCTTTCTATCTATATTTATGCCATTACCACACAGTCTCCATTACTGTAACTTTGTAGTTAAGTTTCAAAATGGGAAATGGGGAAGTCTGAATCTTTCAACTTTGCTTTTCTTTTTTTTTTTTTTCAATATTACTTTGGTTATTCAGGATTTCTTGCATTTACAAATGAATTTTAGGATCAGTTTGACAGTTTCAACAATGATTCCTGTTGGAATAGTGATAAGGATTCCGCTGTAAATATAGATCAATTTGTAGAGAATTATCATCTTTGCAGTAGTGAGTATTCACCAATGTGAACTGTCTCTCAATTTATTTAGATGTTCTTTAATTCTCTCAACAATACTTTGTAGTTTTCATTGTACAAGTCTCCCACTTATTTTGTTAAAATTTATTTTTAGGTATTTTATTTATTTTGATATTATGAATGGAATCATTTCCTTAATTTTGTATTTGGATTGTTTGTTGCTAATATATAGAAATACAGTTGATGTTTTTATTTAATTTTATATCCTGCAAACTTGCAATTCTCATTTCTTAGTTCTGGAGGTTTTTTGTTGATTCAAAATATTTGTTTTTAATTGAAAGTGGATTTTTAATTTTTTCAAGTTTTTTCATATTTGAATGAGTCCATTGGGGAATAGGTTTTTTTTTCTTAAAAGACAATATGAATTATTAATGGAAGAGGATAAACAATTAATTTGATGACACTGGCATGTTCAATCATTTTATGTTGATTTTTAAAATGTTGAAAAAGGTTATTGGGAAACTTTAGTTGGATGTTACAAAATATTTAAATGGATAGACAAAAATATAAGAAAAAATGCTTCATGACATATGACTATTAGAACGAATGAATGCGTTCAAAAGAGGGTTAATTGTGCAGGTGTTAACAAAAATCAGTTACAAGGTATAGGAAGTAAAAATGTATGCTGCAGAACAGTGTTTATACTATGTTCTAAGTATATATAAATCTACTATAAATGCACTAAAATTGGTAAAGAAATCATTTGAACAGTGGTGATCACATCTGAAAGGGTATATAAACAATGAACAATGATTATGCATGGGAAGGCTGGAGATTAGGAAGTTGGAAACTTTTTCTAACTGCATGTGATTATTATTTTTTAAATATTAAGAATATTAATGGTTTTATAATAAGTTTTAAAAATTAGAGAAATAAGAAACAAGGTAGTATTTATGCTTGAGTGTCTTAACCTGGGCCCTAAAGGAAGAATTTTATTTAACTAGTCTAGTTTTATGGTATGGGATAATCAAAGGTAGGGACATACATGACCCTTTTAAGGACAGTCAAAATGACTGAGGTTCATTTAAGGAATTAATGGAAGTTATGCATGTGTGTTGAGGGGGAGGATGGTGAGCATTGAAAAGAACCTTGAATGACATGCCAAGGAGTTTGGACTTCTTAATGAATGCAGTGAAGATCTGTTGAAGTTATTTGAGTAGGAAAATTAGAGTGGTTCTTTCATAGTTGGTACTCTGTGAATATATGGTATTGACAAAGTGTTTTAAAAGATATTAATTTAATATTTTGCTAGCAGCTTAATAAGGGTTAGGAGACAGATGAAGGCAGAAGATCAGTTACTATAGGCCAAAAATGATGTGATTAAGGTTGATACAGGCAGACAGTCAGGAGCAGAGAAGAAAGGAGACAGCAGAGGACAGACATTCAGTAAAAGCCATCGAGGTAGACACTTTGTATGTTTTATTCCTTTGTTTCTTCACCAGATATATATTGAGCACCTGATATGTGAGAGGGATTATTCTGGACTCAATGATAAATAATATGACCATAGGACCTGCTTTTATGAAGTTCAGTGGAAAGGTTTAGGAAATAAAGACATAAGAAAAAAAAAATTGAAAAAACGAAATAAAACAACCATAGAATGCCAGATAATGTTAATTTCTAAAGAAAAGAAAAGAAAGTGGTAACGTAGGACAAGAGTGGTAAAGATTTGGGCTACTTTAGCTATGGTGGATAGGGAAGGACTTTCTGAAAAATATTTTATTTATTCTTTATTGTGTTCTTTGACTTGGAAAGATATTATTCTTATTTCACAGAAGAACATGAAATATAATGAGTTTTAGAACTTATCCAATATCAGATGTCTAGTCATTCATCCTACTATCAGATAAAGTAAACTTCAGAGCAAAGAAAATTATCAGAGGCAGGGAAGGACATTATATAGTGATAATCAGTTTAAACCACCTGGAAGACATAGTAATTTTAAATGTGAATGCACGAAACAGAACTATAAAATACATGAAGCAAAAACTGATACAACTGAAATGAAAAATAGAGAAATATATGATTATAGTTGTAGACATCAAACTCCCTTTTTCAGCCATTAGAGCAACTAGAGAGAAAATCAGGAAAGATATAGGAAAAATAGCAATCCCATCGACCAAAAGAATTTAAATGATATTTTCATGGAATACTTTAGCCAACAGCAATACAATACACATTCTTTTCAAGTGCCCATCGAATCATATATAGGCCAGATTCTGTTTCATAAAACAAACCTCAACAACTTAAAAGAATTTAAATCATACAGAGAGTGTTCTCTGACCACAAAAAGATAAGCGGAAAATCTCCAAACACTTGGAAAATAAACACCACACTTTTAACAAATACATAGGTCAAAATGTATTCTCAAAGAACATTAAAAATACATTACCTGAATTAAAATAAAAATAGCAGATAACATAATTTGTGGGACACGGCTAAAGCGATGCTAAGAGGAATTATAGCACTAAAATGCATATTTTGAAAAAGAGGAGAAACCTTCAATTAGTGGTTTAAGATTCCCCCATAAAAACTTAGAAAAACAAGAGCTAAATAAACCCAAAGCAAGCAGAAAGATGGAAATGATAAACATAATAGATATTAGTGAAATCATAAACATAAATCTTGACAAATTAGTAAAATGATCTGTTTCTTTGAAAAGATCAGTAAAATTGACAAACCTAGCAAGACAGAAAAAGAAAGAGGAAACCAGTTACCAATATCAGGAACAAAACAAAGGATATCACTACAGACCTACAGACATCAAAACGATAACAGAATAGTACAATAATGCTACATGCATAAACTTAACACTTTACTTGAATGGATTACTTTTACAAAATAATAAACTATCAAAACTCACCCACCATGAAATAGATAATTTAAATAGCCTTATAACTATTAAGGCAATTAAGTTTATAATTTAAAAACTTCTACAAAAGCAATCTTCAGTCCCAGATTGCTTCACTGGAGAATTCTCCCAAACATTTAAAAAAGAATTAACACCAATTCTATACAATTTCTTTTAGAAAATAAGAAGAAACACTTCCCAATTTATTTTTGGAAACTGATATTACATTGATACCAAAGCCAAAGTACAAAAAGAGAAAACTACAGACCAATATCCCTCATGAATATAAGCACAAAAAATCCTTAGCAAAATATTAGAAAATAGAATTAAAAAATATGTAAAAAGAATCATAGCGTGAGCAAGTGGGGTCATTCCAGGGATACAAAGCTGTTTCAGTATTTGAAAATCATATCAAATATATATCAACTAGTGGATAAAAAGCATTTGACAAAATTCACCATCCATTCATGATAAAAAAAATACCTCAAAAAATAAGTAAAAAAGGTAACTTCCTCCTTATGAAAAATCTCCATGAAACCTACAACTGACATGTTTAATGATGAAAGATTGAATGCTTTCTCTTCAAGACTAGGAACAAAGCAAGGATGCCACTGTCATTTCTCTTGTCAACATAATGCTGGAAAGTCTTGCTAGTGCAATAAGGCAAGAAAAGAAAATGAAAGACATACAGTTGGAAAAAAGAAATAAAGCTCTGTTTGCTGATGAAATAATCACCTATGTTGAAAATCCCAAAGAATATATCCAAAAAATCTCTTAGAACTAAAAAATGAGCTTAGCAAGGCCACAGGATGTCAGGTAAACATACAAAAATCAATCATATTTCCGTATACTAGGAGTGAACATATGGACACCAAAATTAAAATATATTATTTGCAATCACTCAAAAATTAAATACTAGGTGTAAATCTAACAAAACATGTTCACAACTTGTTGCTGAATACTATAAGACACTGATGAAAAAACCTAAATATCTGAATAAAATGAAAGACATATATGTGAAATAACTCAGCAAAATAAAGGTCTCAGTTCTCCCCAAATGATAGACAGGTTTAATGCAATTTCTATCAGAAACCTGCAAGATATTTTGTAGATATAGATAAAATTATTCTGAACTTTTTATGACAAAGTAAAGAAACTGGAATGGCTAAAATAACAAAAACAAAAAGGTATAAAGAATCAGTTACTTGATTTTGAGACCTATAGAGGCTACAGTAATCAAGATTGTGTGGTATTGGTGAGGCATAGACACAAAAATTAATAGAACAGAGCAGAAAACCTAAAATTGGTCCATACAATATGTCTCGCTGAATTTTGAAAAAGTAGTAAAAGTAACAATCAAAAAAAAAAAAACATAGCCTTTTCAATAAATGTTGCTGAAGCAATTGAGCATCCAAACACACACACACACACACACACACACACACACACACACACACACACAAACAAACCTCAACCTAAGGAAATCATTGGGATCTAGGATTAGGCAAACAATTCTTAGATTTGACAGCAAAAGCTCAGTCTTTAAAAGAAAAAAATGGTAAAGTGAACTTCAACAATTTTTTTAATTGCTTTGTGAAAGACCCTGATAAGAGAAAAAAAGAGATAATCTATAGAGTTGGAGAAAGTATTTAGAAATGCATATTTCAAATTGGTAATAGCTAATTTGGTGGAAATTTGAGTAGGATTTTTATTCTTGTTTTTGCCCTTTTCTAAAATTTCTATAATGTTATTATAATTATAAATTTTATTTTAAATTATTTAATGGTTCTTTTAAAACTTGAGAATTTACTGTAGTGTGTTCCAAAAATGTTTACCTGGCTAGCGTGGGGAGTTTCACATGGATTCTCACCATTTTATGTGACTATTAAAGTGAATAAATTATGGATATAATGCGCTTCTGACAGAATAAAAAGGTCAGAACTATATGGGTGTCTTCTATTTAAAATAAAGTGTGGGATTAGTATGATTTATATTATTCAAAAATGTTTAGAAAATGTATGTCAAATTAGGAAATTCTAATGTAAAAAATGACAAATGGAATACAAAAAGACTTTAGAGACCAGATTCATATAGAAGAAATTAAAACATGGGAATAGGAAATAAATAAAAAAATAAATAAGTATAAATGTATTTAAAATGCAGTTAACTGGGAATCTCTTTGTGTAATTATATACAATATGAATAGAATATAGTTTTAGAATTTGTTTTCTAAACTGCTTTTCCTGTTAGATCACAAAATGTTTTCTTCTATATGAGTCATATTATAAAAGTTCTTGTTGTTTTTTTGAGATACTTCATCATATTTTATACCACCGTTAGCAATAGTCCCATTTTCATTCCATGGTTACAGTTGCAAGTGGTAGAGTATAAATATTTCATTATTCTACCACCTATTTTGTTGATTGTTCTTTGTCAGACTTTTACAGTAATATTTTAATTTTTTTTGATTGGAAATATTATGCTCATTGTCTTTTATAGTTAATTTATTGATTTCTTAATTTTACATTAAGTTTGGATAAATTGCTTAGTGAATTGTTTTAGACCACTTTTTTTGAGTATCAAATACTCAAAGGTATCTGTGTTCTTTGTAAACTGTAAAACACTATATCATTTTAAGTATTATGAAATTGTAGCAGATAACATTGGATTTTTGAAATGTTTTAGCTACCATTCTAAGTGTTTTACAAATATTCCTTCACAACAACCAGATGAGGTAGTATCATTGTTTTCTCTGTTTTACAGATGATGAACAGGGGACAGATAGGATACTTGCTAGCAAGTAGTGGAACTGGGATTTAAACCCAGGCCATCATTCCTCTAGTGAAGGAAATGCATTATTTGCCCTTTAGAAAGAGGACATTTCCTTTTGTCCTCAGATATCAAATTGTTATGGCATTTGTACAAGTTTACAGTGATATCTTCATTGGCATTTTATAGGATGATTGTTTTAGGACATCAGAAAGCTTTAGTGCTGTTTAGAGGTTAATCTTTTTGTGGTAGAGACACTAACCCTGTCCATAGGTGATGATTATTCTGTTTATCTCTTTAAAGAGAAGGAATTATTCATGCCTTGGTGGAAAGCAGGTCTCTTGCTGTAAACTGTAGTGTGAACTTAATGGCTCTCTGCTGGTGAGAGTTATAGCATCTGACCAGGACTACTTAAGCTTAGTTATATAAATTCCCTCCTATATTCTTTTCTCTTCTTTTTTATGCACTCAACCGCCCTGCCCTTGAGCTACTGTAAGAAAAATAACTCCCTTCTAACCTTCTGAGTTCTTTACTAAGACCCATGTAATAAACAGATTAACAAGAGAAAAACAAACAAATTTATTAACAATTATATCTGATACATACATAGGAGATGCCCAGGGAAAAATGAATGACCGCCCAGGTGGCTTAAGGAAAGGGGAGGGAATATGATTTTTAGGAAAGGTGAATGATTGATCCTTAGAGAAGTAGATGAGAGTTTGTGACAAAATTCATCTGGATTTGGTGTTCTGTCCTAAACTCCTCTCCTAATGTTTTTCTAATTTACTTTCCTTTGATAAGAGTTTGTCATACCTGGTTGATGAAACACCTGGAGAGGGATTTACGACAATTGAATGCCTTTTGGAGGACCTACCGTTAGGCAGATAGGGAAGTTCAGAGAAAAACCTCTCCATGCTTTTGTTGTTTTTCAAGTGTATATCACTCAAAATAATCAATATGTCAAAGGTGCATATTTTGGGGTGGCATGTCTTGAACTCCTACAATCATATTTTGGAGTGGCATGAAGGAGCACTAATTTGCAAGGCTTTGTGATTTTTTTTTTTTTTCCCTAGCAATACATAGCTGATTGAATGTATAGGCAGAAAAAGTGTATATTTTTAACGTGATGGATTTGGTCATTTTCAGGGTAGGTGTCTTACAAGCAATACAAATTTTAGGCTTTTAATGCGTAATTCTTACATTCAAAATACAAGTAAAGTGGCTTTATTTCTAACTGCTCAAATGATCAATAGGCTATAGGGAGCCTGTGATCCAAGTCTAAACAGTTGCTTGAACAGAGATCTTAGAGATAATTTCTTTAAAGGCAATATAGAATGTCTTTCTCCAGGGCAATGTGTTGTTTTCCAATAAAAGTGTCCAACATTCTACATAAGCTGAAACAGGGATTTGAACTACTGTTAATTATTTCTGTGAATTCAACATTGTCAGTTTACTTGATGGAGATCCACAGAATACTTTTAGAGTTTCTTTGGAGACCTACTTAGAACACTACTTCTCAGATGTCAGCATGATTATGGTCAAAATTTTATACCCATGATATCAGATTGGGAAAAGACTCTAGAATGGAGAGAGTTATCATCATGGATCTTGCATTTTGTGTAGAGAATTAAAATTATTTGATGCTACTATTTCTTGATCTTCTGATCTAATAAAATAGATACGAAATGTATTTATTATTTAACTACTGTGCCTTTAGGATACCTGTGAACATTTTAGTAGTCTATACCATTAGATTACCAAGTTTAAAATGTCTTTGGGAAATACTCTCATGAAATATAAATATCAAATATATTTTCTTTATACAGGGATCAACCTATGAGGATGAAATTAATAATATCAAATATGTTATTTCAAAAATTAATGAAATTCTGGCTCATAATTCACCAGTTTTGATTGTTCAAAGGTGGATACGTGGTTTCCTAGTAAGAAAGAGTTTGAGGTATGTTTTACTTTCTTTATTATTTGAATATTAAAGATGATAAGCAAATCAATGATAAAAAGGCAATTCTCCAATAATAAACATTTTGCATTCCCTATCAAGATGGTATCTTATAGACTATTCAAACTAGTTTTAAGGAAGACACTGAAACTCTGTAGTAATATAGTCTTTAACATAATACAAATTTGATACTTTTTTCTTTTAAATTGACAATATAAATAACTAATCAGTAAAGTTTTTGTTAATCATTCTTTGAGTAATTCTGAGTTTTTTTAATTAAAAACTTAAAAATATCAGTCAAAAAACATATTGAATTTCTCTCATGTAATGAGAAGTAATACAAATATAAGCCATATACTATATAATGGGATACAATAGAAATACAAACCTAGAAACATATATATGAGGATTTCATAATTTGTTTGGATGCGAAGATCATTTTGGTGAAACATCTAGTACAGTATCAATCTACATTATATTTTGCTCTCTCTTTGTTCTTTGTATTCCTTTCCAGCAGCTGACATCGGCTAATAGAGGAAAATTTTTCTTGATACACTCTCTCAACATTGAACTTGGGGATATGAGATAGAACACTCTGTCATTAATTTATTTGTATTAGTCATGCCAAACATCAAACATATGAAAAATATTTTCACATAGCTTGTTTTCAGGTGCTAGAAGATGGAAATGAAATTAGGTCCTGAAATATAGGTAGGATTAAAATAAATCTAGAGCTGGGAAATGGACAACCCCTGAGAAAACCAGTTTAGGAAGTTTCACCGAAATGATAGTCAACATTCTGTGATGAGCAGAAAGAATGTTCTGCATTAACCTGCATGGGCTAAATCATAAATGGCAGTAGCTCTGATAAAAATAGGCAAGAGTGATGGCCAAGGAGCCAAACTGACCATAATACAGTTGCCTGCAACTTCTGTGAAAGAGGTTTGATATACTTTTTAAAGAAAGGTCAAAGCATGAGAGAAAATGGGCTCACAAGTGGGGACAAGTAAAATTATTTAGAATAAAAGAAGTGGAAAAGATAAGGTAGTTGCTGACAAGTACATATTTATTTAAAATATGGTTTCTGACTCATGTTTCTTTAAATTTGGTGTGCATTTTATATGAAATGAACTTCTAGTTAAAGGGACTTGTCTTTAGTTTATTCCCCTAGGATTGAGTTTTTCTCTCTTAGAATCAAGATATTCATTTACCATGAGATAAAAACCTTGTGCATGTAAACAGTCTCTGAAAATTCAGCATGCATGAACAGAATTTGAACGAGCTTTATAGGGAGAGATGTCAATAATAATAACATACAGAGTGGTTCAAGACAGACCGATTTGAATTCTTTTTCTCTTTAAAATGCTGTTCTTTTAGGCAGGAACTACTCTGAACCTGAGTTTCCTCATATGTTAGATGGTAGAAAGCAGGGGCTAATAGCAGTACTTATTTCACTGTTCGCTTGTGGGAATTGAGATCGTGAATATAAACACTTAACACCTGGCATATGTGGATATTACATTCTAAGTAGCTAATGTTTTTTAAACATCATCTTTGTTGTTGTTATATCTTATGCTCTCTGCATTATTTGACTGGGGTGGGTGGGGGGGCGGTGTTCCTTGGATTTCTTGTTCCCTGTCAGTTACGTTTACCATAACATGCAAAGAGTAATCTTTTCAAAATATAAATCTAATTATATTCACCAACTTAAAACCCTAGAGTTGCTTACAATTTGCTTAGGATAAATGACTGGGATATTTACACATGGATGTTCCGGCATCATTTGTTGAAGACTATTTGCTCTATTGTGTTGCCTTTGCAATTTTGTCAAAAATCGATTGACTATATTTATGTTTATTTCCTGAGTTCTCTATTTTATTCCATTGATCTATTTATTTGTTCTTTTGCTTATTTGTTCTTTTGCACATACCATACTATCTTGATGACTGTTGCTTTAGAGTAATCTTGAAGTTAGGTAGTGTCAGTTTTCCAACTTTGTTCTCCTTCAGTATTGTGGTGGGGATTCTTTTTCTTTCTCATTTTTTTTGTCTCAATAGAAACTTTAGACTCAGCTTGTTGACATCTACAAAATAACTTGGTGGGATTTTGATTGGATCACATGGAATCTATAGATAAGTTGGGAGGAACTGACATCTCATCAATATTGAATCTTCCTGTTCATGAACATGGAATCTCTGTTGTTTATTTAGTTCTTTGATTTCAT
>NW_011888896.1:861166-865843 GCF_000151845.1 Pteropus vampyrus
TACTACTAGGCCCATCATAAACGTTCTTCATTTCTGTTACAGTGTTTTTGATCTCTAGCATTTTTTTTTATTCTTTCTTAGAATTTCCATCTTTCTGCTTACATTGCCCATTCTACTCTTGTATGCTGTGTACTTTATCCATTAGAGCTCTTAGCACACTATTTATAGTTATTTTAAAGTTCTGGTCTGATAATACCAACATTCTTGCCACTTGTTTCTGATGATTGGTTGATCTCTTCAGGTTGTTTTTTTAACTTTTGGTATGCCTTATAATTTTTTCTTGATAGCTGGGCATGATATACTAGGTATAAGGAACTGCTATAAATAGGTCTTAGTAATGTGGTGTTGAGGTGTGGGGAAGAGATAGCTTTCTATAGTCCTATGATTAAATCTCAGTCTTTTAGTGAGTTTATGCCTATGAACAATGAACTTCACAAGAGTTTCTGTTTTTTTTTTTTTCTTCTCCCTCTTAGGCGTAAGTGGATTGCAAGAGTGGGCTGGAGTTTAGTATTTCAATTCTCCCATGTGGAAGGCTAGGGCCAGCTGGAGTTGGGTTTTCCCTTTCCCCAAGGCTTTGATAATACCCCAGGAGGTTAGTATCAATTTAACTAATTTCACCTGAGGGTAAACCTTATTAAGAACCAAGTGCTCAGATGTCTTTTGAAATGGTTGCTTTCTCCCTCTCGCTTCTGGAAGCACTGGAGATTTTTCTCTGATATTTATTGTGGGAACTTGGTCAAGCTCCTGGAGGTAAATCTTACAATATTGTGACAGTCTTCTATGACTTGGTTTTCTTGGAGTTTTTAACTCTCAGTGTTGTGTACAGTGAGTCTCCAGCAATTTGTCAATGATAGTTTAGATTTTACTTACCTTAGCACTAGTTTCAGCAGTAATTTTCTCTATTGGGCCTTTACTCAGGTAAGCCATGATGACTTTTATTTGCTTATTTGTCTTTCGAATCTAAGGGGCAACAATTTGTCCTTTGTTCTCCCTTCTCAGGGATTGAAGAGTTCTTATTTTTTCAGTCTGTTTAGCTTTTTAGTTGTCTGGCCAGAATGGCAGTTTCTAAGCTCCTTATATGCAGAACTAAATTTAAGTTTATTTTGAAATAATAGGTTATAGTATTTACCTTTTTGGTAGGCCTCACTGTCTGGCTGGCCTTTATTGTCTATATAGTATGTTATTTTGCTTCTTACTCTCTTTTTGCTTTATAATAATATTGTATGAGATTAGGTTATATCTCCTGCTTTATGAAAAGTTAGTTTTTCTGAACTTTAAAAAGAAGCTTTCTTCAGGTTTTTAAGTTCTTTCTTCCGTTTTTGTTTGTTTTGTGTGTGTTTGAGTGTGTGTACAGTTTCTGAAAATAACATGGCTTACTTTCTGAGTTCTCTAACTCTAGTCCCCAGAACCCCCTTTTTAAAGTGGATTTTTTTTCCCCTCTATTTTTCTCCATTGTCTCTCTGCTGCTCAATTTTGATTTTTATCTTCAGGAGTTGTTCCCCCCACCCCCCCTCAGTTTTGGGCTTTGACCTAGAGGGGAAAATTGGATAGTTAGTTTCAGAGGTTCCTAGGCCCAGAATACTTCAGACCCTTCAGCTCTTATGAGGGACTCCTTGTATTCCACTCTATTAGAATATGCAAAACCCCTCTAGGCTTTAAGTTCCGCCTCTAAATTATCTCTCCAAGGTTTTCAGGGAGTGACTTTAACATTGTTTGTTTTATTCCTATTTGTCAGATGCCTCATTGCTTTTATGTGTTTCCTTCTGCATAATTGCTGATACTAAATTTTATTGGGTGTTACTGTTTTTTCTCCATCCCTTTATATTTTTGATTTCTGGGGGATGTCTTGTCATATAATATTGTTATACATAATTAAACATTTTTGCTATCTAGTTGTTATATATGTTTTCTTATGGGAAACTGGGTAGATTAAAAAACTATGTCACTGCCATAACTATTATCACAAGGTACCCTCAAAACAAGGTTTATAAGCATCATTTACCAACTATTCTAACAAACCAAATTTCTTTGACTTCTGTATTTTAGGTAATATATACGAGCTGATTTTATTTCTTAAAAATATACGGGGGTTGGTGCAGAAATGAAATACCATACAATCACACCCTGAAATAAATGGTTAGAGGAACTTGGATATTTAAGTATCAAGAGTTATTTAAGGGTAATTCAAAATAGTTGAACAGTATATGATATAGCATATGAAAATAATATATATTATATACATGTTAGTATAGTGTATATGTATACCATATACAAATAGTATGTGAAATAGATAAAAGGATCAAGTATAGGGATGGAAGTTTCAGAAAGACTGATTTCAGCTTATTTTCCAAGAAAAATCTCTATGTGATTCAATTGTATAATTATAATTTTTTTGACATGCTATATTAGAGTAAGAGCTGTCTGAATACCAAGGCTGTAATAAATTTAGAAGAGATCAGTTTATTATACATAACATCTAAGATACTTAGACTATATTTCCCAGTAAATATTATTCAAATATATGTAAAATAGAAAAATAATATGTGATTCCATTTAGACCAGGATCAAGATAGGAGGCCCCATAAGCATCACTATTACAATTTCTTGAAAGTTTTATCTAATAATATTTTTTAAAAAGAAGACATATTTGTATATTTTAATGATAATTGGATTCAGTCCTATGTAATGAGGCCTCCCAAAACAGTGGCCTAAACTAGGTATAAGTTGTTAAATTTTCTCATATTAAAAGAGTCTGTAGTTGAATTCCAAGCCTGTGACTCTGCTGGAAATCACTCTATCTTTATGTCTTGTGTGTTCCATCTCAAGATCACTTGTGGTCCAAAGTGGCTGCCAAAGTTCCAATCATTATGTCTGGTTGCATGCCGGAAGGCTCGGGCAGTACTGAATGGCAGAAAGAGCACATTTATCCACTAAAACATCCACTTTAATCAAATTGAGAACAATGTATTTCATCTTACATTTCCTTGGCTAGAATTTAGTAATATGGGCCACTGGCAGCAAATGATGCCAGTCACCTGTATGAAATTTGGCTTCTGTTACTAAAGCTAAAAGGGGGAGTTTGTATTGGATGCTATCTAGTAGTTTCTGCCATAGCATATTTGAAAACAAAAGACAAAATTACAATTATCATGTAATAGCTCTAAATGAAAATATAAAAAAAAGAACGGCTGGCATATAAGTAATCTAAGCACCTGGTCATGAAGATAAATCATACAATGACACCACAAAATAAATGGTTAGGAGAACTTGGATATTTAAGTAAAAGGAAAGGAATAGGAAAAATAGTATCAGAAATTGATGAAATAGAAAACAAGTATACAATGAACATGAGAAAATGTACACAAGGTTGAAAAAGCAAAGAATTGTTTTTTTTTCAAAGAATAATTGTTAAACTCGAGCAAGACCAACAACATAGCAAAGAGAGGAAAAAATAAAAATTGTCATGATAAAGAATGAAAAATGGGACATTACTGCAGATCTACAGATATTAAGATAATACAATGAGCAACTTTATGCCAGATAATTTGACATTTTGTGTGAATTGGACAAATTCCTTGAAGAAACACAATTTTTAATCTGACACAAAAAAATAAAAATGCTGAGTAGTCTTATATACATTAAAGAAATTGAATCCATTACTAAAATCCTTCCCACAAAGAGATTTCAGGTCTAGACGACTTTCCTGGTGAATTATTCTGTACATTTAAGGAATATATAACACCATGTTACATAAATTTTCAGAGTAAGAGTGTGCTTTCTATATTGTTTTGAGAGGTCAGCATAACATTAATACCAAAATCTGACAAGGACATTACAAGAAAATTACAGGCCAGTCTCATGAACACACATGTAAAAATCTTAAAGTATTAGAAAATCAAATCTAGTGATATATAAACAAGATAATACCATGTAGCCACTATAGGTTTTATCTAGGACTACAAGATTAGTTTATCATTAGAAAATCAATCACATTAACAGCATGTGAGGTGGGAGTATATACCTCAGTCTTTCTTCACTTTTTCCAGTATCAGAGAAACTAAAATATGTGCATATTTTGAAGGAATGTGTCCTCATTTTGCAAGATTGGATCTCATTTCATCTTATATCATTTGTGTTAGAATTCCCTGGTGTTACTCCCATGATTATGTTTTGTTACGTAGCAAAAGATATTTTGAAGATACTATTAAGGTTCCTTACTAATCAATTGACCTTAAGATAGATTATCTCAGTGGGTTTACCCTAATCAAATAAGCACTTTAAAAACAGAGTTTTCCCTGGCTGGTAGGGGAACAAGATATGAGAGTTTATGGTAGGAGTATATTCATTTTTTTTTTTTTATGGTGACATTGATTAACGAGATCCAATAAGTTTCAGGTGTTCAGTAAATCATATATATATATATCGCATTGTATGTTCGCTACCCATAGTTAGACTTCTTTCTGTCACCACATATTTGACCCCTTTTACCCCATCTACCTTTTCCCTCCCCACTACTTTCTGGTAACCCCTAGTCTGCTATTCATGTCCATGAGTCTCTATTTGTTTGTCATGTTTGTTTGTTGTCTTTAGGTTTATATCCTACGTATAAATGAAATGTGGTTTTCAACTTTTTCTGCCTGGCTTATTTTGCTTAGCATGATTATCTCAAGGTCCATC
>NW_011888896.1:865893-870331 GCF_000151845.1 Pteropus vampyrus
GTTGTATATTAACCTTGTATCTTGCAACCATGCTATAATTGCTTATTAGTGCCAAGAGTTTTTGTCAGTTCTTTTGGATTTTTAGTGTAAACAGTCTACATAGACAAAGGCAATTTGTTCTTTCTCCCCAACCCATATACTTTAAATTTTTTTCTTTTCTTGCAGCATTAGCTAAAACTTCCAGTACAATGGTGAAAGAAAGTGGTGAGAGTGGGCTTTCTAGCCTTCAACCTCATCTTAGTTGGAAAGCTTCTAGTTTTTCACCATTAAGTATGATGTTAGCTGTAGATTTTTTGGTAGTTATCCTTTATAGAGTTGAGAAAGTTCTCTATTCCTAGGGTTCTGAGAGTTCTTATTATGAATAGGTGTTGGATTTTTTCAAATGTTTTTTTCTGAGTCTATTGATATGATCATGTAATATATTTTTTCTTTTTTAGCCTATCGATGTGGTGGAATACATTTATTGATTTTTGAATGCTTAACCTGTCTTGAATACCAGGGATAAATCCCTTTTGGTAGTGGTGGTGTATGATTCTTTTTATATATTGTTGGGTTTGATTTACTAATATTTTGTTCAGAATTTGTGTATCTATGTCCTGTGGTCTATAGTTTTCTTTTCTTGTAATGTCTTTGGTTGTCATATTAGTGTAGCTGGCATCATAGAATGAGTTAGAAAGTATTCCTTCTGCTCTTATTCTCTGAAAGACATTGTAGAGAATTCATATAATTTGTTCTTTAAATTTTAGAATTCACCAGCGAGGTCTTCTGGGCCAGGTGCTTTATATTTTGGAAGGTTATTGATTCAATTTGTTTAATAAATATAGACCTATTCAGATTGTCTATTTCTAATTTTGTAAGTTGTGGTAGATTGTGTCTTTCGAGGAATTTGTCCATTTCATCTAGTTTATCAAACTTGTGGTTATAGAGTTGTTCCTACTTTACTTCATTATCTTTTTACTATTAATATGATTGGTAGTGTTGTCTCTTCTTTCATTTTTGATATTAATAATTTGTGTTCTCTTTTTTAGTTAGTTAACCTGGCTAGTGACTTATCAACTTTATTGATCTTAAAGAACTAGCTTTTGATTTTATGGATTTTCTCTATTGATTTCCTGTTTTCAATTTTATTGGTTTCTGCTCTAATTTTTATTATTGCTTTTCTTCTCCTTACTGTGTAGTAATTTGCTCTTCTTTTTTTCCCTGATTTTCTGAAGTGGAAGCTGAGATTATTGCTTTTAGATCTTCTTTTGTAATATATTCATTCAGAGTTATAAATTTCCCTCTAAGCACTGCTTTTGCTGTATCCCACAAATTTTGAAAAGTTGTGTTTTTATTTGTAATTAATTCAAGATATTTTAAAATTTCTCCTGAAATTTCTTCTTCAACCCATACATTACTTAAAAGTGTGTTGTTTAATCTCCATGTATTTTGAGATCACCAGCTATGTTTCTTTTATTGATATCTAGTTTCATTCTATTGTGTTCTAAACAACATTGTAATTTCTACTTTTTTAAGTTTGGTAAGGTTTGTTTTATGACCCAGAATGTGGTAGGCTTTGGTGAATGTTTCATGTGAGCCTAAGGTGAATGCATATTATACTATTTTTGGATGAAGTTGTCCACAGATGTAAATTATATCCAGTTGACTGATGGTACTGTGTTGTTCAACTATATCCTTACTGATTGTCTGACTGTTGGATCTGTCTATTTCTGATAGAGGGGTGTTTAAGTCTCCAACCATGATAGTGAGCTCATCTGTTTCCCTTTGCAATTCTATTAGTTTTTGCCTTAGTTACTTTCATGCTCTGTCATTAGGCACTTACACTTTAAGGGCTGTTAAATCTTGTTGGAAAATTGACCTCTTAATTATTATGTAATACCCCTTTTTATCCCTGATAACATTCCTTGTTTTGATGTCATCTGTATTTCAAATGAATATAGCAACTCCTGCTTTCTTCTGATTAATGTAAATATGGTATAAATTTCTCAATCATTCTACTTTTACTATCTTTACATTTTAAATGAATTTCTTAAAGATAGCATACAGTGGCACCTTTTTTTTTAAAAACCATTCTAATAATCTCTGTCTTTAAATTCCTGCATTTAGACAATTGGCATTTATAGTGGTTATTTATGTAACTGGTTAATATCTGCATATTACAGTTTTCTATTTGTTGTCACTGTTCTTTTTCTTATTTTGTCTTCCATCTTTTTCTGTCTTTTCTGGTACCTTATAATAACAAAACAGTCTTGATTTGTCTCTCCTGTCCCTTGTATCATTGCTTTCATTCATCTGACTTAAATATAAGCATACATTAGCTTATGTATAAAAATAATGTATATGGAATTGAATATATTGGTGGTATTATTTTGAACAAACTATTACCCGTTAGAGTTTGTAAGAATGTTTTAACTTCACTTATTCCTTCTTTTATACTCTTCCTTACTTATTGTAAGTCCACAATAATGGCCTATATTATTTTCCTTCTCTCTAAATAACTTCTTTAACTTTAACATTTCTTGCAAGGCGGTAGTGGCAACAAATTCCCTCAGTTTCTGTTTGAGAACATCTTTATTTCTCCTTTACTTTGAAAGATAATTTCATAGAGAATTGAATTCTAGATTGGTGTTTTTTTCTCTCTCAACACTTTAAACATTTTACCCCATTTTCTTCTTGCTTGCATGATTTCTGGGAAGAAGTCATGTATAACTCTTATCTTATTCCTCTATAGATAAGATTATTTTCCCTTCCGGCTTCTTTCAAGATTTTTTTTCCTTACTACTGATTTGCTATAGTTTGAAAATGATATTCCTCTAAGTAGTTTTTGTCATTATTTTTCTGCTTTGTGGTCTCCGAGCTTTCTGGACCTGTGGTTTGGTGTCTAACATTAATTTGGGAAAATTTTCCACCATTGTTGTTTCAAATATTTTTTCTTTTCCTTTACCTCTTTTTTCTTCTTGTATTCCTATCACACATATGTTATACCTTTATAGACCTACATTTCTTGGAATTATGCTCTGCCTTCTTCAGTCTTTGCTTTTTTGTTTTTGAGGATCCTGTTGATATGTACTCTAGCTCAGAGATTCTTCTTTCATCCATACCCGGTTTACTACTAGGCCCATCATAAACGTTCTTCATTTCTGTTACAGTGTTTTTGATCTCTAGCATTTTTTTTATTCTTTCTTAGAATTTCCATCTTTCTGCTTACATTGCCCATTCTACTCTTGTATGCTGTGTACTTTATCCATTAGAGCTCTTAGCACATTATTTATAGTTATTTTAAAGTTCTGGTCTGATAATACCAACATTCTTGCCACTTGTTTCTGATGATTGGTTGATCTCTTCAGGTTGTTTTTTTAACTTTTGGTATGCCTTATAATTTTTTCTTGATAGCTGGGCATGATATACTAGGTATAAGGAACTGCTATAAATAGGTCTTAGTAATGTGGTGTTGAGGTGTGGGGAAGGGATAGCTTTCTATAGTCCTATGATTAAATCTCAGTCTTTTAGTGAGTTTATGCCTATGAACAATGAACTTCACAAGAGTTTCTGTTTTTTTTTTTTTCTTCTCCCTCTTAGGCGTAAGTGGATTGCAAGAGTGGGCTGGAGTTTAGTATTTCAATTCTCCCATGTGGAAGGCTAGGGCCAGCTGGAGTTGGGTTTTCCCTTTCCCCAAGGCTTTGATAATACCCCAGGAGGTTAGTATCAATTTAACTAATTTCACCTGAGGGTAAACCTTATTAAGAACCAAGTGCTCAGATGTCTTTTGAAATGGTTGCTTTCTCCCTCTCGCTTCTGGAAGCACTGGAGATTTTTCTCTGATATTTATTGTGGGAACTTGGTCAAGCTCCTGGAGGTAAATCTTACAATATTGTGACAGTCTTCTATGACTTGGTTTTCTTGGAGTTTTTAACTCTCAGTGTTGTGTACAGTGAGTCTCCAGCAATTTGTCAATGATAGTTTAGATTTTACTTACCTTAGCACTAGTTTCAGCAGTAATTTTCTCTATTGGGCCTTTACTCAGGTAAGCCATGATGACTTTTATTTGCTTATTTGTCTTTCGAATCTAAGGGGCAACAATTTGTCCTTTGTTCTCCCTTCTCAGGGATTGAAGAGTTCTTATTTTTTCAGTCTGTTTAGCTTTTTAGTTGTCTGGCCAGAATGGCAGTTTCTAAGCTCCTTATATGCAGAACTAAATTTAAGTTTATTTTGAAATAATAGGTTATAGTATTTACCTTTTTGGTAGGCCTCACTGTCTGGCTGGCCTTTATTGTCTATATAGTATGTTATTTTGCTTCTTACTCTCTTTTTGCTTTATAATAATATTGTATGAGATTAGGTTATATCTCCTGCTTTATGAAAAGTTAGTTTTTCTGAACTTTAAAAAGAAGCTTTCTTCAGGTTTTTAAGTTCTTTCTTCCGTTTTTGTTTGTTTTGT
>NW_011888896.1:876350-899860 GCF_000151845.1 Pteropus vampyrus
GTCTTATAGTTTTCATTATGTAGTTCTTTCACATATTTTGTTAAATTTTTTCCCAGATATTTTATTCTTTTTGTTGCAGTTGTAAAAGGAATTTTCTAAGAAGTTGTACATTTCTTCGCGGTTATTGAATTTGGTGTTGTATACTTTTTCCATAGTATTCTTGATTCTTTGTATTTCTGTAGTTTTCATTGTAATTTCTCCTCTTTCATCCCTGATTTCGTTGTGTCATTCTCTTCTTTCTTTAGTCCATTCTGATTTTGTTGAGTCTAGCCAGCTCTTTGTTGCATTTATTTTTCCTTTTTTTTTTTTTTTGTTCTCAATTTCATTTAATTCTGCTCTAATTTTGATTACTTCCTTCCTTCTGCTATTAGGCTTCATTTGTTTTCTAGTTTTTTAAGATGCAGTGTTAGGTTGCTTATTTGGGCTCGTTCTTGTTTTTTGAGATCAGCCTATAATGATATGAATTTTCTTCTTATTACTGTTTTTGCCATGTTCCGAAAGTTTTGATGTGTTGTACTATCATTGTCATTCATTGCTATGTATCTCTTGATCTTTCTTTTTATTTCTTCAATGACCCAGTCATTCTTCAGTAGTATATTGATTAATCTCCATGAATTTGTGGTTCTTCTCACTTCTTTTTACAGTTGATTGAAAGCATTATGATCAGAGAATATAACGTTTGATATGATTTCAGTCCTCCTATATTTGTCGAGGCCAGTTTTGTGTCCCAGTATGTGGTCAGTCCTTGAGAATGTTCCCTGTGCACTGGAGAAGAATGCATAAGCAACTGTTTGGGGATGAAAGACTCTATAAATGTTTATTGTGTCCAGTTGGTCTAATGTGTCATTTAAGGCTTTTTTTTTCTGTATTGATTTTCTGTTTGGATAATCTACCCAAATCCAACAGTGTGGTATTTAGGTCCCCTACTATGATAGTGTTTGATCTGTTTCTCTCTTTAGTTCTGTTAGTATCGCTTTATATATTTTTGGGGCTCCCTGGTTAGGAATATAGATATTAATAAGTATTATGCCTTCTTTGTGTATGATTCCCTTTATCATTATGAAGTGTCCCTCAGTATTTTTCTTTACCTTTTTTGTTTTGAAGACTATTTTGTCTGATGTTAGTACCACTAGTCCTGAATGCCATTTGCTTGAAATATAATTTCCCACCCTTTCACATTTTGCAGATGTTATTAAAGTTCCTTACTAATCAGTTGGTCTTAAGATAGATTATCTAAGTGGATCTCTCCTAATCAAATGAGCACTTTAAAAACAGTCTTCTCTGGCTAGTGGTAGAACAGGATATGAGAGATAGTTTATGGTGGGAGTGTATTCTAATGAAAACGAAGAATTTTGTTAAAATACCACGAAATTTCCAGTTACCTTCTCTGCCAAAGGGTAATAAGGTTTTTATCTTCCAGTCAGGAGATTAGGTTCTTTCTGGAGAAATTGCCATCTCAAGAGAAAAGCCTGACAGTTGGGGATCTCCCAATGAAACAGCAGTCAGATCATGCTACATAAAAGCTTAGTTGATAATCATCATTCAGATACATAGAACTATGTAGTGCTTTATTTTAGACAAGAAAGGACATTCACGGATTACTAGATATTGATTAATGCCTTTAAAATTATAGACTAAAACAAATAAAATAAAGGAGTAAAGATTAAAGACACAGTTTTAGGGCTTCTTTTTGTTCCTTCCATATACTTAAATATACTTTCATTGGGCCTGTAATTTTAGGCTGGTAGATATTTTCTATTAGTTTATCGAATATACTTTTCACTGTTTTTTGGCTTCCATTGTTGCTGTTAAAAAGTAAAATATCAGGCTAAGTGTTCCTTTATAGGTTATCTTTCTTTTCTCTCTTATTACTTTTAAATCTAAGGTTTTTCTGTTTGTTTTCTGAAGATCTTTAACAATTTTAAGAATCAATTTCTTTTTATTACCCAACTTGAGATTTGCTGGACTTCGGGCATCTAGGGATTGGTTTCTCCTTTATCAATTCTGGATAATTTCCAATCATTACCCTATTAATAATCTCTCTAAAACATTTTTACTATTTTACCCATTTTTCTCATGGTGGAAAATTACCTCTCTGCTTTGGTGGTCTCTAACTATATTAACAGGTAGACTATAGCAGAGGTCATGCTCACAGACCAATGTGTCTATATTTGGTAACACCTTTGGCTTGGGGTTTCTTTCTATTTATTCCAAGCTCTTATTGAAGAGGATAATCAGGCCTCTATTGAGTTTTGGTCTGGATTTATTTTCTAATCTCTTGCTTTGTTTCTTCTGTATAAGTTTTTAGTAGTTCTCTTGAATTGGGGACTCTTAAATATTGCTTTTATTTTAAAGATCATTTATGAAGCAAGATCTTATTTCTCTTCTTTCCCTTACTTAGATTTTTTTTTTAATTGCATCATGTTCTCCTCACCAGCTGTAGTGGCGAGATGCTACAATAGCCACGAGTAAACTACTAGGCAGGCTGTTTCAAAGATCACAGAAAAGAAAGCCTCACAGACCAAATTAAGATGCTTGAATCACAGTTTATTTAATCTTAAAACCTACAGGAAGAAACAAAAGAGAAAGATAGAGTATTTGTGAGTACAAGTGGGGTGAACTGAGTACACTCTCTGAATTCTGTGTTATGCAATATGCATATGTCTTGTCTTTCTCTCTGTTGCATCAGGCCTCCCTACTGATTGTTGGTTTATAAGGAGCAGAGTTGAGGATGAGTGGGGGGCTTCAACAGCCAATATGACTGGAGCCAGTACACTCTTGATTTACTGGAGAGATGCAGGAGCGAGTGTGCCTCACCATAGCTGTAAATTAACTGACAACCTGCTAAGCAGTTATGAATTTTACTTGCATGTTTTGAGCAGAGCATGCACGGGGTCATATTAGGTTACCAATGGGTGATTGATTTGGTGGGAGGCACAACCATTCATCTAGTTGTGGTGTGATCAATCAATGCTTAATGGATTTTTAAAATACGTCATTTGGTCCTTTCGTACCTTTCTATCTATAAGTAATACTCTTATTGTTCATATTACTGTTCTGCATACATCTGTGTTTATCTATTCTATGTAATGGGTTTTTGAGGTTACCAATTTACCACCCATACTTAACACATCCTATAAATTTTGCTAATGTCTCACACTTGCATATTCAGTATCTATACTTGACATCTTATGAGCTTTGCCTATTGTTCCATTTGTTTGTTTCTCTCTTCCTTTAAAGCATGATCAAATACTCTCAGATAACATAGCAAATACAAATTGCAATGTCTCTTAACCTTTCTATCATAATTATTTCTATTCTGTACCCTATAAAGAATATCTTTATTTTTTTAGATTAAATGTAATAATTCTCTCCTCAGTGATCTCTAATCTGCTATTTAATCTAGCCATTCAAGTATGTTCTGGATTCTCTCCTTTTGGAGGAGGGTGCATATGCTGCATCTAACATTGCTGATTTTGCAGGCGTATGTGTGACAAGGAAAGTGATATTGATGTTGATATCCAGAGCTTGATTTTAATGGACATTCTTGTTATATCCCTGACATTAACTCATTCCTCATAGCAGATATGTGAGATAATTATAATTACTTTATAGATGTAATAGAGACAAATTGAGGATTTATTAAAAAAAAAGTAGATGAAGAGAAAGTACTACATTTAGATATTTAATACAAATACAGCAAGAAGAAAGCAAAGTAAACCATTATATTTTAGTAATAGAATATCTCACAAAACTCTTCAGATTTATATGGTAGGCCTAGTAGGTAAGCATCATTCTCCGATAGATGGATTATAATATACTTGTGGTAGTTTTCTGGTTGTGTGTTGATGAGTAGCTCATTAGTTGTTATTTCTTTTGTAAAATAAAGCAAGTACTTTTCTTATCCTTCATGCATAAACACTTGGAGGATTATAGATTATGTAGTGCTTGGAGTTCTTACTTGAAAACAACAGAAGTTAACTCTAAATGATTTAGGCAATGATACAATTTGTTGGAGGTTTATCCAGGAAGCTCACAGAATATTCAGAAGCCACATAACTGGACTTGAGAATTGAGCAGCAAGGAGGCAATGCTGAGCCAAGACTCCACCAGAGAAATAGTTTACTCAGTGTGCTTCCATTCGTCTGTTATTACTAGCTACACATCACCCTGTCATTCTGCTGCAGCTGCCATCAACTCTCCATTGTTCTTGTGCTTAGATCATTCCCTAAAAAGTAAAAATTCAGGAAAAAAGCATTAAATTGACTGAAACTAAGTCATTTGACTATGTCTTAACTCTTAGGAATAAAGGAAGAGGTACTATCTATTCCCTTAAGCGATCCACTGGGGATCAGTGCAGGCAGCCAGAACAGGAGGGTCTTCAAGTGCTGTGAAGCTCTACTAAGTATACATTAAGTTCATCAGGCAAGACTGATATGGGATCTCTAGAGCATTTCTGTAGGTTAAAAGATTTTCTTATTTTAAATTTAATTTTCAATTAAGTTAATGTGTGTGTGTGTGTGTATGTGTGTGTGTGTCCAAACGTATATATGCTCTTGTTTTCTATTGTCCTCCAAAAGTCTCAAGAAGAATGGGGAAAAAAGTACGCGTGTCTGTGTATATACATATATGTATGTTTTAGAATATGATATGGATCAAAGGTTGGTAAATTATATCCTCTGGGTAAAATCTGATATGGCTTGTTACCCCAGAAGAATGTTTTTCACATTTTTTAGAGTTGAAAAAAAATTTTTTTTGAAGAATATTCAATAAGCCAAATATGTATTGCAAAGCCTAAAATGTTTACTGTCTGGCTGTTTGTGGAAAAAGTTTTTTGACCCCCTGATATAGAAGGCTATGATCAAGACAAGAGACAATTTCTAATTTAATTGCATTCATGATTGTAATGGATTATTTTGTTGCTGATTTTTGTTATGTATGTTACTGGTCTCTGAATTGAATTTAAGAGTTGCTTGAAGTTGTGTTCAAGAAAGCAAAGAGACTATTCCCTAATTTTTAAGTTGGTAGAAAATGTCAATTTAGTTTTTCTAAAGTATAAAATTTATATAAAGTATAGGAGTGTATCATGTTACCAAGACTACAGAAATTTGTTCTAGATAGATTTTGATCTGATAACTAACTTTGAAATCTATATTGTTGATTACTTGGTAAGTATTTGATATATGGGTATCTTGGAATGATGTCACATATTTGCAAATAACACCCCCTATGAAAGGAAAAGATACTGATTATAATCTGGGATATTAGACTATAAGTTGCAACTGATTGGCCAGTTGGTTCATCAAATTTAAGGGTAACTTTTTAGGGAGAAAAGAGACCAAACAAGATTTACTAACTTGAAGGCCCCCAAACAGGGTAAAGAATAAATAAGTCACAGTTGATTCTCAGGCCCAGAACTTTGAACATTAACATTTATTAATGCATTCCTTCTATATACATTATTAATCCTTCACTATTTTTTAAAGAGGTAAGAATTTTTCAAGTAATACTCAGTAATAACACAGTGTATCTGAATCAGGAAATTATTGGTCTCATTTCAAATTATTCACATAAAATATTTACTTTAAATATACATAAAGAATTTATAATGTGTTTAACATGATTTCATAACATGAAAACATTATAGACAGCTTTTAAGTAATCTGTTATTCAGATGGTAGTTGATTGCAACTTGCAGAGTACATTTTGAGTCCTCATTTTGGAATTATAAGATGAAAAGTTATAATAATCTTTTATATTGTTACAGTAAATTATGTAATTTTGAGTGCTGATTTTGTTTAACAGTGACTACATTATTTATATATAATGAAGATTCAGTTAATTCCTACCGTATAAACTAGGTATTTTGAAGATAGGAGTAGCACTTCTTCAAAATAAATCTTATTTAAATGATTAATTTATGTTAACATTCCTATGAAAAATTTTTAGTAAGGTGAATTTCTTAGATATAGACAATTTAAAATAATATCTATCTGCATATGGTTTGGATCATTAATCATAATCTGTAAAGATAAGGTACAGATTCAAGCCAGTGTTATCAAAAATTTGCAGCTTTCAAATTTACTTAGTTTAATATTATCCTTAAACACAAATGTACTTTCTTCTATTTGCTAACCAAAAATTTGATAAAATATTACTAAACGATTAAGACCATTTTATGATGGATAAACAATTTTCATTACTTAATATCAATAAAATAGATGGTGTCTGGTCTTATGTTTATCTTACTGAGTTTAATAATGGCTCTAAGTTGTCAGAATTAGACTGAATCGTTTTTTTTATTTCAATTTTACACATAATAATTTTAATTTTACTAATACTTTACAGAATGTTCTGATTTTTTGAAACTCAGAATTAAAAAACTAGACCTTTATCTTAGTTTTTTAAGAAATTAGTTTTTCATTTTTAGAAGTGGTATGAGAAATAGAATATTTTGTGTGTTTGTTTTCTTCCAAAATGAGTAGGCTTCTACATAGACATGCAAGCAAGCTTTATTACCATATTCTTGTCCTCACTAGACTCAGTAGCAAACTAATGACATAGAGAGTTGGATAAATCTATTCCAACATTCTGTGGATCCTTCCGCGCTAAGGGCAGGCAGTAACAGCACATCTATCAACAGGATTTGAGAGGTGTAATAATTGTCTCGTGGTCTGGGTGCCATGCCCAGATGATTCAAGCTGTCATAGCAGTATCACTTTTGTATACCTCCTTATGGGTTAAATGAGTACAGTTCTGACTTTCTTAATCCCACATTTGTTGCTATTCCAGAAACAAGTATCCTTTAAAAATATGAAATTCAAAGCAAATCATGTACAATGCATAGCACTTAAATTTAAGTTACTCTATCAGCCAGCTTTTTATCTGTGACTTATAGATTTTGACTGCCTACTTCAGAGGGCAGTCTGTTAATCAAAATCAGAAAGTTTTATTACAATAAAGCATTTTCTTGAATGAAGTGGGTATAGATGTGATTAACTTTGCTTGTGGAAGGTCAGAGAATTCTTTAAATAGGAGGTCATGCTGAAACTGAAGCTTTAATAATTAGATCTGATTATCTAATTTAATAGGATAACTAAGAACTTGAGAAACAGTCTTTTTTTAGTGATATAGAATGATAATCCTTTAGAGAAAGAAGTAATTCTCAGTTTATTCTCTCTAGGATTAAATGATAAAACTGCTGTTGAGTTTATATACTCTTATCTTTAATAGTGAAAAACAGTAGTAGACTAGGCAAATTTTTCACAAAACAACAAAATGTGCCCCAGATTTTGCCAAAATAATGTGGTATTATTTATTTAAGACTAGGCATGGCTGAAGAAAGAATCTCTGAGGTTAAGCTGTCTCAATAGAAACTTCCAAAACTGAGAAGCAAAATAAGACTGAAGAAAACCACAAGATAATAGAAAAGAACTGTGGGACAACTACAGAAGGTGTAACATAACACATAGTGAGAATTCCAGAAGGAAAAGAAAGAAAGGGACGAGAGAAATATTTAAAACAAGAACAATGGAGAATGTCCCACAATGTCAGGCATCAAACCAACAGATCCAGGAATATCAGAGAATAATAAAAGCCAAAACCTACACCTAGGTATATCATATTTAAACTATAGAAAAATCAGAATAAAGAAAAAAAATCCCTGAAAAAGCCAGAGGATAAAAACACCTTACTTCCGCCACCTTGTATTTAATCTCCTTTACCCTTATCTACCTGCCCCAGCACCTTTGGATGGTGAACAGAAAGTGCAATATACATATGACATATTATTGAACTATACACTTGAAACCTATATAATTTTATTAACCAATGTCACCCAAATAAATTTGACTTAAAAATATGTTTAAAAAACAAACCACAAAATACCCTATTATAGAGTAGCAAAGATAAGAATTATATCTGACTTCTAAGAAACCATGGAAGCAAAAAGAGAGTAGACTGAAATATTCTAAGCACTGAGAGAAAAAGCCACCAACCTATAAATCTGTACACTGCAAAATTATCCTTAAAAAGCGAAGGAAGGTAAAGACTTCCTCAGACAAACAGAAAGTGAGGGAATTTGTTGTCAGTAGACCTGACCTGTAAGAAATGTTAAAAAAAATTTTTTAAAGATAAGGAAAATGATATAGGTCAGAAACATATCTATATAAAGAAAGGAAGAACATTGGAAAAGGAATAAGTAAAGGTAAAATAACTTATTTTTTACATTCTTAATTGATCTAACAGATAATAGTTTTTCCAAAATAAGGATAGCAAAAATACATTCTATTATGTGTATGTATACACACATACTTATATATAAGTCAAATGAATGACGGCAATGACACAAGGTACAGAAGGGAGGAATTGGGATTGTTTTGTTATAAGATACAGTACCTATAAGGCAGCAAATATTATTTAAATGTAGATAAATTATAATACATATTGTAAACTTTAGGGTAGCTGCTAAAAAAAAGTAAAAAAGTAACAATTTTAATAAGAAAGAAGAGAAATTGGAATCATGAAATGCTTAATTAAAACCAAAGAATGAAGAAAAAGAGTGGAAGGCAAAAATAGGAAGAACGAGGGCAATAAATCAAATACAATAAAATATAGTAAATATTAATCCATAAATATAATAACTTTGTCAGTTGTCTAAATGTACCAACTAAGAGATTGTCAGAGTCAATAAATAGGGCCCAACTATATGCTGTCTATAAAACCCAATGTAAATATAAAGACAGATATAGATTAAAAGTAAATAGATGGAGAAAGATATATCATGCTAACACTAATCAAAAAAAAAAAAAAAAGAAAAGCTGGAGTACCTGTATTAATTTTGGACAAAGAAAACTTTATACTAAGTAAAGTTTTCAAGGTTAAAGAAGGGTATTACATAACAATAAAAAGGTCAGTTCTCCAAGAAGACAACAATCCTTAACGTATATGCACCTAACAACAGAATGTTAAAATGTCAAGCAAAAACCAATAGCCCTACAAGGAGAAATAGATGAATCCATTATGTTAGAGAGGTTGTGAGGAAAAAGGAACCTTTATACACTGCTGATGAGAATGTATCCTTTAGAGAAAGAAGTAATTCTCAGTTTATTCTCTCTAGGATTAAATGATAAAACTGCTGTTGAGGTTAAAAAACGCTTATCTTTAATAGTGAAAAACAGTAGTAGACTAGGCAAATTTTTCACAAAACAACAAAATGTGCCCCAGATTTTGCCAAAATAATGTGGTATTATTTATTTAAGACTAGGCATGGCTGAAGAAAGAATCTCTGAGGTTAAGCTGTCTCAATAGAAACTTCCAAAACTGAGAAGCAAAATAAGACTGAAGAAAACCACAAGATAATAGAAAAGAACTGTGGGACAACTACAGAAGGTGTAACATAACACATAGTGAGAATTCCAGAAGGAAAAGAAAGAAAGGGACGAGAGAAATATTTAAAACAAGAACAATGGAGAATGTCCCACAATGTCAGGCATCAAACCAACAGATCCAGGAATATCGGAGAATAATAAAAGCCAAAACCTACACCTAGGTATATCATATTTAAACTATAGAAAAATCAGAATAAAGAAAAAAAATCCCTGAAAAAGCCAGAGGATAAAAACACCTTACTTCCGCCACCTTGTATTTAATCTCCTTTACCCTTATCTACCTGCCCCAGCACCTTTGGATGGTGAACAGAAAGTGCAATATACATATGACATATTATTGAACTATACACTTGAAACCTATATAATTTTATTAACCAATGTCACCCAAATAAATTTGACTTAAAAATATGTTTAAAAAACAAACCACAAAATACCCTATTATAGAGTAGCAAAGATAAGAATTATATCTGACTTCTAAGAAACCATGGAAGCAAAAAGAGAGTAGACTGAAATATTCTAAGCACTGAGAGAAAAAGCCACCAACCTATAAATCTGTACACTGCAAAATTATCCTTAAAAAGCGAAGGAAGGTAAAGACTTCCTCAGACAAACAGAAAGTGAGGGAATTTGTTGTCAGTAGACCTGACCTGTAAGAAATGTTAAAAAAAATTTTTTAAAGATAAGGAAAATGATATAGGTCAGAAACATATCTATATAAAGAAAGGAAGAACATTGGAAAAGGAATAAGTAAAGGTAAAATAACTTATTTTTTACATTCTTAATTGATCTAACAGATAATAGTTTTTCCAAAATAAGGATAGCAAAAATACATTCTATTATGTGTATGTATACACACATACTTATATATAAGTCAAATGAATGACGGCAATGACACAAGGTACAGAAGGGAGGAATTGGGATTGTTTTGTTATAAGATACAGTACCTATAAGGCAGCAAATATTATTTAAATGTAGATAAATTATAATACATATTGTAAACTTTAGGGTAGCTGCTAAAAAAAAGTAAAAAAGTAACAATTTTAATAAGAAAGAAGAGAAATTGGAATCATGAAATGCTTAATTAAAACCAAAGAATGAAGAAAAAGAGTGGAAGGCAAAAATAGGAAGAACGAGGGCAATAAATCAAATACAATAAAATATAGTAAATATTAATCCATAAATATAATAACTTTGTCAGTTGTCTAAATGTACCAACTAAGAGATTGTCAGAGTCAATAAATAGGGCCCAACTATATGCTGTCTATAAAACCCAATGTAAATATAAAGACAGATATAGATTAAAAGTAAATAGATGGAGAAAGATATATCATGCTAACACTAATCAAAAAAAAAAAAAAAAGAAAAGCTGGAGTACCTGTATTAATTTTGGACAAAGAAAACTTTATACTAAGTAAAGTTTTCAAGGTTAAAGAAGGGTATTACATAACAATAAAAAGGTCAGTTCTCCAAGAAGACAACAATCCTTAACGTATATGCACCTAACAACAGAATGTTAAAATGTCAAGCAAAAACCAATAGCCCTACAAGGAGAAATAGATGAATCCATTATGTTAGAGAGGTTGTGAGGAAAAAGGAACCTTTATACACTGCTGATGAGAATGTAAATTGGTACAACCACTATGGAAAACAGTATGTAGCTTCCTCAAAAAATTAAGAATAGAATTATCATTTGATCCAGCAATCCTTCTTCTGGGTACCTACTCAAAACATTTGAAAACGTTTATCCATAAAGGTATGCACCCTTATGCTCATAGCAACATTAATCATGGTGGCCAAGACATGGAAACAACCAAAGTACCTTCTAATAGATGATTGGATAAAGAAGATATGGTACATATACACAATGGAATATTACTCAGCCATAAGAAAAGATGAAATACTGCCATTTATGACAACATGAATGGATCTTGAGATTATCATGCTAAGTGAAATAAGTCAGAAAAATTTAAGAACCATATGGTTTCACTCATGTGGGATATGAAACTGAAAACAACAAATGAACTGGACAAACAAAAACTCTTAAACACAGACAACAGTTTAGTGGTTACCAAAGGGAAAGTGAGGAGGAGGAAGGTAGGTAAGGGTAAAGGGGGTCAAATATATGGTGACAGAAGGAGATTGTATGGTGAACACACAATGCAACATACAGATGATGTATTATTGAATTGTACTCTTGAAACCTATAAAATTTTATTAACCAGTGTCACCCCAATAAATTTAATAAAGGAAAGAAGGAGAGGAACAGATCCAGCAGGCATAAAATCAGTGAGGACATAGTTAAACTCAGCAACATCATCAATCAACTGGATGTAATGGACATTTATGCACTACTGCATCCAACAACAGCAGAATCCACATTCATCTCAAGCTCACATGGAACATTCACAAAATAGACCACATTCTAGGCCATATAATACAACCTTAACAAATTTAAAACAATAGAAATCATATAATATCTGCTCTCAGACACAATGAAATGAAATTGGACATCAGTGACAGAAATATAGCTGCCACTTTAGTAAAAGCTTTCTTTGGCAATTTGGAGCCAGCCTATCCTTATACTTTAGAGATATTTTCAGGTTGTAGAGATGTAAAGCATAGATAAGTTTTACTTCTTATATCGGTTCAAGCCCAGAGAGAGAGAGAGAGAGAGAGCACTTTGTGACAGATAAGATCAATGAAACCAGAAAGAAATTTTTAAAGTCAAAATATTGAGTCCTCAGTTCTACACCCTCTCCATGTTAAACACCCTACTTTTAAATGAATAGCACTAATTTTCTTAATCTGATCACTGTTCCAACAACATGCAATAGCCAAAACCACATCGCCTTGATCTTCTTTATGTTCTTTTATCTCTCTATCATAATTTCTTATTTGTACTGATTCTCAGGCTTTCATTCCCTCCTGATCGTCATTATTATGATAATCACCTTACCCAGCCAGTTTCTCCTCAATAGTTCCAGCCGGCATCCCTGTTCATAGAGCAACATTGATGGCTTTGATATTCTATTTCTGACCCTATCGGAAGGAAGCAGGAAGAGGACTTGTGGGACAGTTTATAAAGTCTACAGTAGTGTACGGTAATGTTCTATGCCTTCACATTCACTTACCACTCATTCACTCACTCACTCACTCTTTCACCCAGAACAATTTCCAGTCCTGTAAGCTTCATTCATGTAAGTGCTCTGTACATGTATCATTTTTTAATCTTTTATTCAGTATTTTTATTGTGCATTTTTATGTTTGGATATGTTTAGATGCACAAATACCATTGTGTTATAATTGCCTATAGTATTTAGCACAGTAACATACTATACAGGTTTGTAGCCTATGAGAAATACGTTATACCGTATAACCTAGGTGTATGTGTAGTAGGCTATACCATTGAGGTTTGGGTAAATGCATCCTGTGATGTTCTCACAGTGATGATATTGCCTAATGGGGCATCTCTCTGAATATATTCACATTGTTAAATGACGTGTGACTGTAGTCCCATTTGGCTATTTTTGCATTTGTAACCTGGGCTTTTGATCTCATATCGCTGAAATCATTGCCTAGGCTGATGTCATAGAACTTTTCCCTGTATTTTCTTCTAGGAAGTTTAATTTCAGGCTTTACATTGAAGTCTTTAGAACATTTGCGTGGATATACAGTTTTCCCAGCACTGTTAATTATAGACTGTCCTTTTCCCCATTGTCAGTTCTTGGTATTTTTGTCAAAGATCAATTGACCGTCTTTGTTAGTAGGCTCTCTATTGTATTTAACTGAGTTTCTTTTTGTTGTTGTTTATTTTGTCTGTTGTATGCCAGTACCATAATATTTTGATTAGTATAGCTTCGTAATGTATTTTGAAATCAGGAAATATGAAGCCTCCAGCTTTGTTAATCTTTCTCAAGAGTGGTGATGGCTATTCATAGTCTTCTGTGGTTCTGTATGATTTGTAGAATTGTTTTTCTATTTTTGCAAAAAATCAATTGATATTTGCTAAGGATTATTATGAATCTGTAGACCACTTGGACATATTAACACTATTATTCTGATCAATAAACATAAGATACCTTTCTATTTGTTTCTTTAATTTCTTTCATCAATATTTTGTAGTTTTCAATGTACAAATCTTTTACCTCCCCAGTTATGTCTATGTTTTGTTTTTTGGGTTTTTTTTTTTGCTGCTATTGTAAATGGAATTGTATTCCTAACTTCATTTTCAAATAGTTTCTCTTAGTGTACAGAAACACCATGGATTTTTATATGTTGATTTTGTACCCTGCAAATATACTAAATTCATTTATTAGTTCTAATAGTTTTATTTTTTTTAATAGAGTCTTTAGGATATTTTATATATGAGTATATCACTGCAAAGAGGGACAGTTTTACTTCTTCTTTACCAATTAGGCTTCTTGGATCTAGATTTCCATTTTCTTCCTCAGATTTAGGAAGATTTCAGCCATTATTTTTTTGAACATGTTTTCTGGCCCTTTTTCTCTCTCTTCTTCTTTCAGGACCTTTGTAGTGTATATATTGGTCTGTTTGTTGGTCTCTTAAGCTTCTTTACTCCTTTTCATCCTTTTTGTTTTTCTTACTGATTTCTTTCCAGTGGCTTGTCTTTGTGTTTGCTGATCCTTGATTTAGTCTGACATGGAACCACTGTAGTGAATTTTTTTCGTTGTTATTCTGTTCTCCAGCTTAATGATTTCTATTTGATGGTTTTATATATATGTGTGTGTGTGTGTGTGTGTGTGTGTGTGTGTGTGTGTGTGTGTGTGTGTGTGTGTGTGTGTGTATTATCTGTCTCTTTGTTGCAATTCTCACTTTGCCCATGCATTATCTTTTTGACCTCACTGAACATCTTTTTGACATTTATTTTGAATTCTCCATTTATTCTGAATTCTCCATCAGGTAACTCATAAAACTTTTCTTTAGGGTCAGTTTCTGGAGATTTATCTTGTTCTTTTGCTTTAAATGTTGTTGCCTGATTCTTCATTTTATTTGACACTCTGTGTTGCTGCCTTCACATTTCACAAAGCAGCCATGTCTCCCAGTCTTCATGGACTGGCCTCATAACGGGAGAAAACCCTCACCAATCAGCCTAGTAAAGGCTGGGTCCTCAAACCTTCGTGGTAATCCAATTTGCTTTCTTTGTTCTTTCTTTTCCCCAGGTGTCTAGAGTATGTGAGGTCCCACTATTGCACCAGAACAAATTCACCTGAAGCCAGTTCCTTAGGTGAGCCCCAGAAAAGCTGGGTCATTGGCCATCCAATTCTTTACCTCTTTAGGGAGAAATTGAGAGCTAGGGAGTTTGTCTGCCTGCTCTGTGCTGAACCAGAATTAGCAGTATGGTGACTGTCAGCTCAAATCAGTCTCTGTTCTCACTATTTTCCAGGCAGCTAGGTTATGCCAGGTCTCATCAGCACTCTGTTGTAGGCAAGTCAGAAGTCAGTACTTTGAGCAGCCCCACGAAAAGTTATGATGTTGTAGGCAACTATGACTGCTTACTCTGTGCCAAGCCAAAAGGAAGGAGTTGTAGCATCTATCAGCCCAAGCTTCTGTCTTTATTCTCCAGTTAGCTAGATTGTGTCAGATCTCTCAGAACTCCAAGACTGGCAAGACAGAAGCCAGTCCTCTAGGGAGTCCATTCAGAAAACTGGGGACACTGGACATGTGAACTAGCTCTTTTCCTCTCATGGGAGAATCTGGGAGCTAGGTATTCTACTTCTGATCATACTGTACTGTGCCAGAGATAGAGATTTTAGAGAGAGAATATCTTGAATCACATTACTAGCTTTGGCGAGTCTAGTTTCATGATCACCCAGGATGCAGGAGTTTTTCAATTAGTTTGTGGATTTCTCACAGTTGGAATTTGTCTGTGAATTGTTGAATTGGTGTATTTGGGTATAGGGAAGGGAGGTCTCAGAGCTTCCTCCTCTGCCATCATGCTGACTCATTATGCATTGTAAATGTTGGAGATTGTTGCTTTTTCTTGTAATATATTTGGTTTTCTCTATTCTTTTAGAACATTCTTGTTTATTTTAGTGTCTAGTCCAAGGTTTAGTTTTTGAGAGTCTAATAAAAGTTATAGGAATTAGTGTCAGTGTAATCTCTACACACATATTCAAATAAAATTTGCTTATAGTTTCACAGGTTTCATGACCCCCAAATTAAACTCTGCTGTATGCCATAACATTTTTCTTTTCATGTTTTAGTTGTCTTTATTCTTGGAAAATTAGAGTCAATGTGAATACTTCCATGGAAGATACAACCCTCCCTGCCACATGGGTTTCCTTTACTTTTTGACATCTAGACTGTATCACACTATCCAAAATAGAATCTCAATGGATTAATGAATCCATTAATTGTCAGAAGCAAACCTAATTTTTATAACTACCCCATTTAAAAAATATCATGAATTATTTACTGTTTTCTAATGAAAATTTTAATTTTTAAGGAGACCAGATAATTTAAGTACTGTGGCTAGTAGTTTAATAAGAAGTTAATTCCTAATCAGAATATTACTTAGGAATCCTCAAGTGAAAATAAGGCGATATGGACATATTATGCAAACATTTTTGAGGTGAAATAAGTGATTTCTTTAAAACATATAGTTTAGTTTATTTTTTCTTACAATTTGTACTAATGAGAAAGAATCTCTTACCAAGAAGTTCCATAAGACTAGGAATTTTGTATTTTTACAATATATTCCAGAGTCTAGAACAGTGCATTTTAACTAAATGAATGCCTGAGCAATAAATGAAAGAATAAATAAATAACTCTGAGAAGGAAATTATAGTGCAACATTTACATTCTTTTAATGATTTAATTGTACATTTTAAGTTATTTTCTTGGTATTTTTTAGGGCTTAGAGTATATATTTTGATTTACTTCAGATTTATACTAACACATCTAGTGAGATATAAAAGCATTATATGTTTATTCCCTTTTCTTCCTTTTTGTGCTGTTATTATTATATGTATTACAACTATATATGTTACAATCCCAACAGTACATTATTATAATTATCACTTTATAAAGTGCTATACCCTTTAAAGGAGCTAAGAGAAGAAGAGCAAAGTATATATTCATTGAATTTGTTATATTAACAGTCCTATTTATTACATTTCTAATTCTCTCAATTTTTCTATGGATTCAAGTTACCATATGTTGTCATTTCAAAACTCCAAACAATTTTGCTCCCAGCTGCCATCTTGTGCCGTTGTTGTCAAATACATTACATTTATATATGTATTAGACCCAACAATAAAATTATATGCATATTATATTATACAATTGCTTTTAAATTAGTTAACAGAGAAAAGGAGTAGAAATATGAATTTATATTGTTTTATAATTACATGATTTCCTTTACTAGCACACTTTGTCTTTTCTGTGGATTTAAATTACTGCTTGAGGTTACTTGCTTTCAGCTTGAAGAACTTCCTTTAGTATTTCTTACAAGGCGCATCTAATAGCAATGAATTCTTTCAGTTTTGTATATGGAAAATTTTTTATTTCACCTTCAGTTTTCTTTTCCAGTTTTACTGATTGACATACATCACTCTATAATTTTATAACTGAAATACATCACTGTATAATTTTAATGTGCACAGCATTAGGATTTGACTTACATATATTGTGATTACCACAATGAGTTTAGTTAGCATCCATCATCTCATATAGATACAATAAAAAGATAAAAAGAAGAATAAAATGTTTTTCTTTGTGATGAGAACTCTTAGGGTTTACTCTCCTAACAACTCTCATTTATATCATATAGCAGTGTTAACTGTAGTCATCATGTTATATATTATATCTATAGTTCTTATCATATATGTGAGAACATTTTACCATCTTTCTCCAATTCTTCCTCTTCCAACCTCCACAAATCTGATTTTTTTTCCTATGAGTTTGTTGTACGGTTTGTATGTGTGTGTGTGAGTGTGCAGTGTGCATGCAGGTATGTTTTAGATTCTACATATAGGTCAGATCATACAGTATTTTCTTTGTCTCACTTATTTTACTTAGTATAATGTCATCAAGGTCCATTCATATTGTTGCAAATGACAGGGTTCCTTTTTTTTTTTTTTTTGAAATGGCTGAATAATATTCAGTTGTGTATACATACCACATGTCTTACCTATTATAAAAAATGGTGCTGTGGACATGGTGGTGCAGATATCTTTTCTAGATTGTGTTTTGTTTTCTTTGGCTATATTCCCAGAAGTGAAGTTAGAGGATCTTATAGTAGTTTTATTTTTGATTTTGTGAGAATCCTCCATACTATTTTCCATAGCAGAGGTATCAGTTTACAATCCCACCAACAATTCTTTTTCTCACATCCTAGCCAGCATTTGTTATCTCTTGTTGTTTTGATGGTGGCCATTCTATCAGCTGTGAGATGATATCACATTGTGGTTTTGATCTGCATTTCTCTAGTGACTAGGGATGTTCAGCATCTTTCCATATCCCTTTTAACCATTCATGTACATTCTTTGGAAAAATGTCTATTCAGGTCTTCTGCCCATTTTTTAATTGGATTATTATTATTACTTTGCTGTTGAGTTGTATGAGTTCTTTATATAAATTGGATATTAATCTTTTATCTGATATATAGTTTGGAAATATATTTTTCGCATTCTATAGGTTGTCTTTTCACTTTGTTGATTGTTTCTTTGGCTATGCAGAATATTTTTAGTTTGATATAGTTTCACTCATTGTTTTTTTATTTTATCGCTTGTGCTTTAGGTGTCATATCTAAAAAATCATTGCCAAGAGCCATGTCAAGGAGCTTTTTCTTATATTTTTTCTAGGTCATGGTTCAGATTTTCTGTTTCTTCCTGATTTAGTCTTGGTAGTTTGCATGTTTCTTTTTTCTTTTTTGTTTTTGTTTTTTTGCATTTTTCCATTAATTTCTTTAAATTAAATTTATTGGGGTGAAATTGGTTAGTAAAATTATATAGGTTTCAAGTGTACAGTTAGTAATAGATTATCTGTATATTGCATTGTATGTTAACCACCTAAAGTCAAATGTCCTTCCGTCACCATATATTTGACCCCTTGTCTACCTCCCTCCATCCCTCTTTTCCTCTGGTAAATACTAAACTGTTGCCTTTATCTATGAATTGCCTTGTTAATTTGTTACTTTCAGTTTTATATTTCACATATGAGTGAAATCATATGGTTCATAACTTTTTCTGACTATTTCACTTAGCATGATAATTTCAAGATCCATCCATGTTGATACAAATGGCAGTATTTCATCTTTTCTTATGGCTGAGTAATATTCTATTGTATTTATGTACCACAACTTGAGAGAGACTTGAGAGTGAAAAAAAAAAATGAAAGAATGCTACAAGAACTATCTGACTTTATCAGAAAAAGCAGTATAAGAATAACGAGAATACCGGAAGGAGAAGAGATAGAGGAGGGAACAGAGAGCCTATTCAAACAAATAGTTGACCAGAACTTCCCAAACCTATGGAAAGAATTAGATCTTCAAATCCAAGAAGCAAACAGAACACTAAATTATCCCAGTCCAAAAAGGCATTCTTCAAGGGACATTATATTAAAACTGTAAAAAATTAATGAAAAAGAAAGAATTCTCAAAGCAGCCAGGGAAAAGAAGGTATCTATAAAGAAAATCCTATTAGGTTATCAGATTTTTTTTTTTTTTAGCAGAAATCTACAATCTAGAAGGGAGGGGAATCAAATATTCAAGCTACTGAAAGAGAAATTACCAGACAACAATAGTATATCTAGCAAAGTTATCCTTTAGATATGAAGGAAAAATAAAGATTTACTAGATGTGCAGAAGCTGAGGGAATTTTCCACCACAAGGTCTGCATTACAGGAAATATTGAAGGGGATTATTTTACTTGAAAGAAAAAGATGAAAGAATTCAAATCTATGAGTAAGATGACTAATACGCAGACAGAAGCTGGTAATTGCAGCCTTTATTCAGAAAAAGATATTATATACTTAAATATTACATAATCATTAAAAGAGGTAAAAACGTTGAAAAAAAATAGCTGCAACTTGGAAATGAACATACAGCATAAATAGGAATAATTTGTGACAACAAAAACACAAAGGGAGAGGAAGCGAAGGTCTGAATTTTCAAAGGGGAATGGAGATAAGATACACACAGAAGAAAAAAGACTACTATGAATACAAGTCTTTTTATTTTTCAAGGTGATGTTGGTTAATGAAATCCAATAAGTTTCAGCTGTATACATTAACAGTAAGGCATATATATATATTTACACTGTGTGTTCACCTCCCATAGTTAGATTTCTTTCTATCACCACATATTTGACCCACTTTACCCCGTCTTCCTCCCTGCTCCTCTCCTACACCCTAGCCTCTGGTAACCACTAGTCTATAGTCCATGTCCATGAGTCTCTGTTTGTTCATCTTATTCATTTGGTGCTTTTAGGTTTATATCCCACATATAAGTGATATCATGTGGTTTTCAACTTTATCTGTCTGGCTTATTTCGCTTAGCATGGTTATCTCGAGGTCCATCGTGTTGTCGCAAATGGCAGTATTTCATCTCTTCTTCTGGCTGAATAATATATACAGATATCTCTCTCTCTATATATATATCTATATATATCACAGCAAAGCATCTTTATCCAATTGGGCAGACTGACATCTCCAGGCTCGTACTTTTTTCTCAGGATGGCTTTGGCAATTTGGGGTCTTTTGTGCTTCCATACAAATCTGATGATTTTTTTTTTCTATTTCTTTAAGAAAAGCCGATGGGATTTTGATAGGGATTGCATTAAATCTGTATCATGCTTTAGGTAATATGGTCATTTTAACTATGTCGATTCTTCTAATCCAAGAACACAGAATATCTTTCCATTTCTTTGTATCTTCTTCGATTTCTTTTAATAGAGTCTTACAGTTTTCATTATATAGGTCCTTCACATGTTTCGTTAGATTTATTCCTAGATATTTTATTCTTTTTATTGCAATAATTCTTATTGCAATTGCAAAAAAAATTATTTTTCCACTTTTTCTGACACTTCATTATAGAATATAAGAATGCTATGGATTTTTGAATGTTGATTTTGTATCCAGAAACTTTACTGTATTTGTTTATTGTTTCTAGTAATGTTCTTGTTGAGTCTTTAGGGTTTTCTATATAGAGAATAATATTATCTGTAAATAGTGACTGACTTCTTCCTTTCCCATTTGGATGCCTTTTATATCTTTCTTTTGCCTGATTGCACTCAATAGGTCCTCCAATGTTATATTGAATAACAATGGTGATAGGGGACAGCTTTGTCTTATTCCTGATTTTAGAGAGAAGGTTTTCAGTTTTTCACCACTAAGTATAATGTTGGCTGAGGGTTTGTCATGTAGACATTTATTATGTTAAGGTACTTTCCTTCTATACCGATTTTGTTAAGTGATTTTATCATAAATGGATGCTGTATCCTGTCAAAGGTGTTTTCTGCATCTAATGATATGATCATATGATTCTTATTTTTTAATTTGTTTATGTGGTGTATGACATTAATTGATTTGTGTATGTTGAACCATTTTTGTGCCCCTTGGATGAAACCCACTTGATCGTGGTGTGTAATCTTTTTAATATGTTGCTGTATTTGGTTCACTAGAATCTTATTTAGGATTTTTGCATCTGTGTTCCTGAACGATATCGGTCTGTAGTTTTTTTGTGTGTGTGTTATATTTACCAGGTTTTGGTATCAGGGTAATATTGGCCTTATAAAATGAGTTTGGAAGTATTGCCTCCTCTTCGATTCTTTGGAAGAGTTTAGGTATTAAATAGGAGAATAGGTATTAAATCTTCATTGAATGTTTGGTAGAATTCACTGGTGAAGCCATCTGGTCCTGGACTTTTACTTTTTGGTAGGTTTTTGATGATTGTTTCAATTTCCATACTGCTGATCAGTCTATTTAGATTTTCCCGTTCTTCTTGATTCAGTCTAGGAAGATTGTATTTTTTCTAAGTACTGGTCCATTTCTTCTAGGTTATTAAATTTGGTGTTATATACTTTTTCATAATATTTTTGTATGACCCTTTGTATTTCTGCAATGTCAGTTGTAATTTTTCCTCTTAAGTCCCTGATTTTGTTTATTTGTGTCCTTTTTTCTTTAATGAGTCTAGCCAGGGGTTTGTCAATTTTATTAACCTTCTCTAAGAACCAGCTCTTTGTTGAATTTATTTTTTCTATTTTTTTTTTCAATTTAATTTATTTCTGCTCTAATTTTATGATTTCTTTCCTTCTGCTGACTTTAGGCTTCATTTGTTCTTCCTTTTCTAGTTTTTTAAGATGAAGCATTAGGTTGTTTATTTGGGCTCGTTCTTGTTTTTGGAGATAGGTCTGTAATGATATGAACTTTCCTCTTATGACCGCTTTGCCGCGTCTCAAAAGTTTGAATATGTTGTACTATCATTATCATTTGTTTCTGTGTATCTCTTGATCTCTGTTTTTATTTCTTCTCTGACCCAGTTATTCTTCAGTAGCATGTTGTTTAATCTCCATGTATTGTGGTTCTTCCTGCTTTCTTTTTGCAAGTGATCTCTAGTTTCAGAACGTTATGATCAGAGAATATGGTTGGTATGATTTCAACCCTCTTATATTTGTTGAGGCTATTTATATGTCCAAGTATGTGATTGTGAGAATGTTCCGAGTGCACTAGAGAAGAATGTATAAGCAGCTGTTTTGGGATGGAAGGCTCTGTAAATGTCAATTATGTCCAGTGGGTCTAATGTGTCATTTAGGGATGTTATTTCCTTATTGATTTTCTGTTTGGCTGTTCTGTCCATATCCAACAGTAGGATATTTAGGTCCCCTATGATAGTATTTTGGTCTGTTTCTCCCTTTAGTTCTGTTAGTAATTGTTTTATATATTTCGGGGCTCCCTGATTGGGAGCATAGATATTGTGTGTCTTCTTGGTGCATGATTCCCTTTATCATTATGAAGTGTCCCTCAATATCTTTCTTTACCTTTTCATTTTGAAGTCTATTTCTTCTGATATTAGTACCGCTATTCCTGCTTTTCTCTGAATGCCATTTGCTTGAAATATCATTTCCTACCCTTTCACTTTGAGTCTATATTTGTCTTTGGAGCTGAGATGCGTCTTCTGGAGGCAGCATATGGTTGGGTTTTGTTTTATGATCCTTTCTGCAACTCCGTGCCTTTTTATTGGTGAGTTCAGTCCATTTACATTTAGGGTAATTATTGAAATATGAGGTGTTCTTATAGCCATTTTATCTTTTGCTTTCTAATAGCTCAGTGTTTCCATTGCTTCCATGTCCTTGTGTTTCTGTTTTCTTTATTTTGTTTGGCTTCTGTGGGTTTTCCCTCCAGTTCTGAACTGTGGTGTGTGGTTATCATTAAAAACTGTGGGTGTGTGGTTATCATTAAAAAAATACGTAAATGATAGTTATATATACATAATCGTCCATTTTCTTCTGTGTGTGCCTTATATCCATTCCCCTCTGTGAATTTAGATCTTTGAATCCTCCTCTTTTCAGTCATTGTTGTCCCAATTTGTCCCTATTTATGCTGAAGGTTCATTACTATCTTGCTATAGCAATTCTCTTCTTCTTATTTAACCTTATAATGCCATGTTCCTAGTAAGGGTTGCACTCCTCTGCTTCCATTTGCCTGATAGTCACCTTACTCCTAATTATGTATTTTTTTTAGTCATTTTGTTTTAGTCATTTTTTTTTTTTTCAGTATTTCCTGTAGTGCAGGCCTCATAGTGAAGGATTCTCTCAATTTTTGTATGTCTGGAAAGGTCTTAATTTCTCCTTCATATCTAAAGGAGAGCTTAGCTGGATACATTATTCTAGGCTGGTAGTTCTTTTCACTTAATAGTTTAAATATTTGATTCCACTCCTTTCTGGCTTTTACGGTCTGTGCTGAGAAGTCCTACGATAATATAATGGGTTTTCCTTTATAGGTTACAGTCTTCTTTTCTGTGGCTACCCTGAGAATTCTATTTTTGTCATTGATTTTTGATAATTTTAATACAGTGTGTTTTGGTGAAGGCCTTTTTGGGTTGAGATAATTGTGTGTTCTGTTGAATTCTTGAATTCTAAGCTCCACCTCATTCCTTAGATT
>NW_011888896.1:900960-945018 GCF_000151845.1 Pteropus vampyrus
CCTGGGACTCCGTGGTAATTGGTCTTGGAGGATATGGGAGGAGGGGCCCTCTGGGTTAGGGTTTCGGGACTGCAGCTCAGCCTTGATTTTACAACTGTGGCTGGTGAAAATCAACTGTTGTTTCTCTGCCATCCCACTTCTCTGCTCTCTTCCCTGATGACTGGGCCTTACCCCCAGCCGGTGGTGTGGAGCTCAAAGTACTCCCAGGTAGGGCTGTTCAGGGACCTCGCCGCTTCTTCTCCCATCCCCTTCCTGCTACAGGGAGCTCCAGCTGCTGCGAGAGGTAGCTTCTTTATTTCTCCCAGTCCACCTCCTTATACCCAGGGGTTCTGACCTGTGGTAGCTCTTATGTGCAGATCTCATGCTCAGACATACTGGTGTGCAGTTTGAGTGTTTTCTGTTGAGCTTTAGATATTCAGCTTATTGTTGTTTCAAGGGGAGAGATCTGGTGACATCTCTCACTCTGCCATGTTTCTCGAAACTTTTCTTTTCATAAGTTTAATGGGAACCATACACAAAAAATCCAGGACTGAGACACAACATAAAAAAGGAATAAAGGAAAAAATTATAGAATACCACAAAACTAAAATAACAGACAGAAACACAAGGGCAAAGAAACAATAGTGACACTGAGCTACCAGAAAACAAAGGAAAAATGGCTATAGGAAAACCTTATGTATCTATAATAACCCTAAATGTTAATGGACTGAACTCACCAATTAAAAGGCACAGAGTAGTAAATTGAATTAAAAAGCAAAATCCAAACCTATGCTGTCTTCTGGAGGTACATCTCAGTTGCAAGGACAAATACAGTTTATATGTTTCTAAGAATATTTCTTTTCTTTTAATTTGTTCAGTTTGTTTGCATATAGTTGTTCATAGTAGCTAGCCTCTCCTGATCCTTTGTATTTCTTGGTATCAGCTGTAATGGTTCCTTTTTCATTTAAAATTTTGTTGATTTGGGCCTCTTTCTTTTTTCCTTGCTTATTCTAGCTAAAGATTTGTCAATTTTGTTTACCTTTTCAAAGAAACTTCTTGTTTTTTGGTTATCTTGTCTGTTATTTTCCTGTTCTCTATTTCATTTCTTTCCTTCCTGCTAAATTTGAGCATTACCAGAGTAGGGACTGGCAGGAAGCAACTCACAATACTGGGGGGCTAGATATCACTCCTGGGCTCTCTTTTCCTACTGGAGAAGCCATGTTGCTGTACTGTCTTGGGATGGGGGATTGTAGTTAATGTTTAACCATTTCTCTTACCCTTCTGAGGCAGTCTTTCCTGGTATCTGTGGTGCAAGAGGGGTATGTAAGCCTTGCCCCCCATGTTCTAGGATTCGCTCAGTGGTGTCTTGTCCTCGAATAGTTGTTAGTTTTTCTTCTTGTGACGGGGAGTAAAATCAGGAATAGCCTATGTCACCATCTTGGTAACGTCATCTCTTCTCACCGTCAGTTTTGAAAGATAATTTTTCTTGAATATAAAATTATTGGTTTAAATGTTTTTTTTTCCTTCTACCACTTTGACTATGCCATAGCTTTGTGTTCTAACCTTCATCCTTTCTTATAAGAAGTCAGTAGTTAATCTTATTGGGATTCTCTTGTCCATGACTAGTAATTTTTCTCCTGTTCCTCCCCCGCCCCCCAAGATTTTCTTTTTGTTTTTGGGTTTCAGCAGTCTTACTATGAGGTGTCTGGACGTGGATCTCTTTGTCTTTATTCTACTTGTAATTTGTTATTTCTTTTAACCTCTTTTTAGTGTGATTAATAGAAAATTTAAAATCATTCTGTGGCATACAGTATATTGTGTTGAACAGTACTGCTATACAGTAATTTTCCTAGGTGGAAATAAAAAGTTACTTTCTTCACTGGAGAGAAAACACAGAGTTTACCATATATTTCTCTAGATAATTTAGTGATATCCTCCCTACTGTTATATTATAAAATGCATAGCCAGATATAAGTATAGAATTGTTTGTGAATTAATATAACCAGAGATTTCTCAGCATTCATTTATTTCTTGATAAATGTTAATAAGCAAACATTAGTGCCTAGTTTTATATAATAATAATATGAGAACAAATATTACATTAAATTTACCACCATATTTTCTAAGATGTAAGTAAACTCATGAGTTTTTTTTTTTAAACCTACATTACAACTTTCTTCTGTTATTTCAGCTCCCTGTTTTTGTATAAAAAACATCAAGATAAATTTATTAATGAATATGAAACAAAACAGATTTACATACACAAAAGATATGAAGATAAGTTCTTTAAAGATCTCTTTTTTCAGCCTGAAACTAATATAACAGGAAAGCTTGCACGCTGGAAACATGTAAGTATAATTAGCTTATTACTTTTCTTTAAATATAAGATACTATAATTATAATTTATGTAGCATTAGTAAGGATTTCTTCAATCTATTTTAAATATCTTTCATTATATTGTTAATATTCTGCTTTTGATTTTCTTGATGTGAGGCAAGCCATATAACAATGTAGTATAAATGGAACTTTGAGACCACAGCTATTTTATAATTTATGCTTTGCGTATATACATATTTATCTTATTAATTATTGCAATAGATATTAATAATAATATAAAATTACTTCTTAATAGTTTAAAACATTAAGATATATTTTGTTTATTAAAGGCTGATAGTTCAGCATATAGCATAACATTTATTCAGTGTTTTATGCTAAATTATGCACTGCTTTGAGGACAATGGTAATAGAAAGAAACTTATATTTATTGAGTGTCTACTATGTACCAGGCACTGTGCTAGATATTTCGCATATGGTATGTAATTTATTCTCCACAACACCATAAGTTAGATATTTTTATCTCTTTTCTGTAAGTAGAGAAACTAGCACTTAGAGGTGTTAGTTAAGTTACCAAAAGCCACACAGTTAAGCAACATTTCTAGAACTTAACTCCAGGTCTTCTGACTCCAGAGTTTGTGCTTTTTTAAATCTTTAGGGTTTTGTTTTGATTTGATATTAAGTAATAGTAGAAACGAAGATGACATTGTAGTGTAGTTAACAAGAGTGAATTTTTTAAAATTTATAAAGCACTGTATTTGTGATATACACCTTCATATGTGGACCTGTTCCTGAGTAGCTTGAGCTACAAATATTTGCATTATATTAATGTGATTAGGAGGGTCTACAGAAAAGGTTCAGACTGTCATTAGTCTGATTTCAATGTAATTGAGGATATGTGGTCTAAAAATAGCACAGGAATGTTCTTAAGCCTTTAAATCTCACAAGCTATCCATTGAATAAAAACAGGTTTAAAAGATAAATGTATCCTACTCAAAACTTTTATCTCATGAGCACTCAGTGCCAACTGTATTTATTTGCTCCAGATGATATTGTGCTTTATAAAGCTATAAAGTTCATGTGAAGTATCTTTTGCCTTCGATGTAGAGTATAAACTCACTGATTTTAGGCATATAAAAGCTTTTTTATATGCTTTATACAAAGAAGACTTTCACTGAATATAGTTGATAATCAGTTTGGATATGGATATGCTGTGTACTGATAACCAATTTAGATTTGTTGAATATACACATATTCGTATATCCATATGTACAGATATAGGTTATCTTATGGCAAATTACTATTATGTGTGCAAAAATAGTAAAATATTCATACTACAAAGTTTATTTTATTTAATATCTATAAAGTTACATAGAATATATCATTGTACAATTTGGCTTCAGAAGAGTTTTCAATGTTATGAAACTTTTGGTAAAATATATTCATTATAAGGAGTTTTCTAAAGTTCTTTGATGTTATTTATAATTCTGCTAATGACATCATTGCCAATGTAATTTATTAAGAACTGTTCATATTGTAGAAATACGTACATTGTCCTATTCTTTTTTATTGCTTATTGCTACCATTCATAGAATATTATAGAAGGTATGTTCAGCTCAATTTCTTAAACTGAAATGAATTTTAATTATAAAATTCATCTCCGAATCTTCTGTATAAAATTGTTGTTCCATCTTCTGCTGGTTTTATTTGTAGTCTCCTCTTCAGCTTACTTAGTTGATATGCTATTCTATTATTTTTGCTAATCATATATCAATACTATTATTATTTTTACTACTCACATAACTGTACTACTCTTCTGTTATTTTTACTACTCAAATATCTATACTATTTTATTATTTTTACTACTCACATATCTGGTCTTTAATGACTTGGAGTGTGGTTTATTAGAAACTATAGTGAGAACAATTGATACTATAGAGTGATTAAGAGAACCTAGGATCCAAGAAATATTGAAAGTATTAGGGAGTTGGAAAAAGAAAGGAGGTGAGAAATACCAGCATTTAATACTGTGAATTTATTAAAAAAAAAAAAATGCTCTGAGCATAGTAATGGAAAGGATTAGTCAAGAATAGAATTTAAGTTTCAGTATTTAGAAAAGGTAATCAATGATTGAATCTGCTTCTGTTTTGGGATGAAATGAGTTTTGTCCAATGGTCTGAAAACTCCATATTTATGGTAACCTAAAATGAAAGAGCCAGAGGAGTGAGTTAAGTTATATTCATTTAGGAAATGTTATGCCGCAAAGCCAGAAGTCCATATAAACTACCAGATACACAACCAAAAGTCAGGAGCCATGAGGAAGGAATCTTAAAAACTTGGTCTGAATAGATGAAATTAAAAATCTTAGATAATTGCTAGGAGCATTTTTTATCCATGGCCTACAAATGTTGATCAAAGAATGGTTGCTTCTCTTGTAAAATAGGCCTACATAAATATAGAATTATGGTGATAATTAGATCAGATTTTAGGGAAACTTGTCTATCATTATAATGAGTTTTAGGAGAATCTAGATACTATTATGGTGAATTTTACTGGGGTACCCAAGAATATTTGAAGTCTGCTTTGATATAGTCAATCTTTTTTCTCAAAGATTACTGAGGAAAATATACGTGCAGGGAGTAATAGCAAACAAAGCAGTTTCTAACTGGGGCTTTGGCCTAAAATTCCATTGCAAAATTTTAGTAACCTAAACTAGACTATGAGATATTCTTTTTATCTACGCCTTGTTGGCTTGAATAGTCTTTTTTTACTTATATCTTATATTGCAAAGGTAAATTTTAGAAGAGATGCAGTGTGAAAGTCACACCCACTGAGGACAAAAGGAAAGATTCAGAGAGGAAAACAATTTACTATATATTTAGCTCAGAGGCAGCCTAGTTGTTCTCTTTCCTCCTGTCCCCACACCATCACATCTGAAGCTTCCTTATGCTGGTTTAGTCATATTTCGTTAAGAAGCAAAGAAAATATGTAAGAAGTTAGAAAGAGTGATGGCCAGGAACCTTTACTGTCCAACCTCATGGAAAGAAAGAGCAAGTCTATGTGTTGTGGTTCTTTGTCTTTGACAGCCCACCTCCTAGAATCCTGGTCTAATTTTTTTCTTAGAACTTGAACAAACCCTCTTTCCTTAAGGAATGAAGATTGGAATTTCACACCCTTTGTCTTGATTCATCTTCTGGAGAAGGTGCATGTATTCTCCCCAGTTATAAAGAAAATGAGGAACAAGATGAATAAAGAATCTAATCCAGTATCTGTGGAAGGGATCTTTTTCTTGGAACCACTTATAACACATTGAATGTTCACTTCTTCTACTCCTTTATGGCATTGTATAGTTTTTGGAAAGAATGAGGAAGGAATCTTAAAAAGTGCTAAATACATTCTAAGTATTCAAAAAGATAACTATTGGAAACACCAGACATAATCTAATATGGCAGTCATCTATATTAGATTTACTTTAGAACTGCTAATTTGGTTGAATTCTAGAATATTTTATTGATTTTTCCTTTCCAAAGATTTATTCTCTCATAACTAAAACCATGCCATGTTTTTGTAAAACAGAACAAAAATGTCCCAGATACAATCCTCTTGTGAACCCTTTCCATGAATTATTAAATATATTTTCCTGAAGGTTTGTAGTTTTATTTTTTTAATCTGATGAACTGTTTGTCTTTTAATATATTACAATTTTTTAGTAAGGGTTCAGAAATATAAACTAACTTTTAAATTATATACATATGCATGGAAAACACATGACAGCATTGCCATAAAAATATCAACATTGGTTATTTAAGTGTTAGAATGTTAGGTGATTATTTCTTTCTTTCTGACAGTTTTCTCTTTTTTTCTAATCAGAAATCATGTTTTAGATAACAAAACAAAAAAATATTTTTTTTATTGTAGATACAAAGATTTTACCTCCATTTTTTCTAACATAAATATAGAATATTGTCTTAAGGAACCTCTTTTGTATCACATTCCACATGATTATCAGTTCTTTCTTTTTTAGTTAATAAATGTTATTTTTTAGAGCACTTTCAGGTTCATAGCAAAATTAATGAAAAGTACAGAGTTCCCATATACTCCTTGTTCTGACATATGCACAATCTCACCCACTATCAACATCCTGCACATAGTGGCACATAATCTATGAACCTAAATTGACAATTCATTATCACTCAAAGTCCATATTTTGTATTAGGGTTTCACTCTTGGTGTTGTACATTCTGTGGGTTTTGAAAAATACATAATATGTATCCACCATTAGAATATCGTACAGAATAGTTTCATTACCCTAAAAATCTTCTGAGCTCTGCCTAGTCATCCCTCCCTCCATCAGCCCTTAGCAACCAGCAACTTTTTTACTGTCTCCATAGTTTTTCCTTTTCTAGAATGTCATATAGTTGGAATTGTATGTAGCCTTTTCAAATTGACCTCTTTCACTTAGTAATGTATATTTCAGTTTCTTCCATGTCTTTTCATGACTTAATCACTCATTTCTTTTCAGCACTAGTTTATTGTCTGAATGTATTACAGTTTGTTTATTCATTCACCTATTGTGGAACATCTTGGTTACTTACATGTTTTGACAATTATAAACAAAGTTGCTGTACACTTTCATGTGCAGATTTGTGTGTGGACGTAAAATTTCATTTTGTTTAGATAAATACAAGGTGCATGAATACTGGATCATATGGTAAGAGTATGTTTGGTTTTATAAAAATCCTGTCAAAACTGTCTTCCAAAGTGACTGTACCATTTTGCATTTCCATTGGCAATGATTGAGAGTTCCTGGTGCTCCACATCTTCACTGGCATTTGGTGTTGTCAGTGTTCTGGATTTTGGCCATTCTAGTAGGTGTGTAATAGTATCTCACTGTTGCTGTAATTTGCAATTCTCTAATGATGTATAATAATGATGAACATTTTTTATGTTTACCTTGCCATCTGTTTATCTTTGGTGAGGTTACTTCTCTTGTAACTATTAGAAAAATGAGACAATTTATCAGGTGGCCAATGTGAGTAAGAGAGGAAAGAGGATTCAATTTACTCAGGGCTATAGCATTGCACCGTGTGCAAGTGCATTTATATCACAGTCTGTGTGGGTGACATTCCCTAGAATTGTGCAGAACACAGTTTGCATGGCAGGGTGAGGTTACCCTAATTTTATATATCCAAGTAACTAATCATATTTAAGGAGATTTTTTTTTTTTACACCTATATTAAATTCAGGTATGTATGGAGGCAGGGGAAGAGAATAATCACTTCCATAATATTATAAGCCACAAAAGACTGAATCTAATTTTGTTCCTTTCTTTGTATAGTTCAACAGTAAGTGATACTAAAAAAATATTGAGAAAGTTGATCTTATATCAAATTCAGGACATGTGGAATTTCATTATGTCAGGTGTAAAAAAACTTATGGATAGATATTTTAATTTAAAAAAATTCATTGTTCTGTGAAGTAAGAGTGCTTCTTTGTACTGGAAACTGACCGTTATTATCAGTGAGCTTCTGGTATGTTTTTCTAAGCTTACATATTTCTAAGAAAATTGCTTTGAAATGGCAATCTTATATCATCTCTAAAACTTGCCCTTTGTTAGTGTTTAACAGTCATTTGCCCCATCGGCAATGTGCTTTGTTTCAAATAGTTATCTTTTTGAATACTTAGAATGTATTTAGCACTGTAACAAACTCGAAGGCCTTAAAAATTGAAATCAAGCAAGTTCTATGCTGAAACTCACAGGGGGAGGAGGAAGAACTAGGAACAACTCACTGGGTATGGACTGATTACATAAAGTGTGGAATTAAGAGGAATATACAAGTGCAAATCTAATTTAGTCAGTTTCTTACATCTAATGGATCTGACCAAAGGAACTGGAGTTAGTTCTAAGTATTCAGACTTTTGGAAAATAGTGGCTTTTAGTGTCAGGTAGAACTATGAGATATTTATCAAAAGAGTATACATGGGCAGATACTAGGGCTACCAGAGACTAAGGTTAACTTAATTTCTGTTTGATTCAGCCTTATTTTGGGATTCAAAGAAGCAATAATGATGGCTTAGAAGTGAAGCCATAGCTTAATGACCTAATCAACATGTAAGGGACTAAATTTAGCCATTTAACAAAATTTCACAGATATTTATTATGAGCTTTATAGGTATCAGGCCCTCTGCTCATCACTGACAGTGAAAGTAAAATAAATAAATCATGTCGCCTTTAATCAAAGATGTTACTGATACTAAAGGGAGAAGATGAAGTGAGATGAATAAGCCTAGTTCAGAAGCATACAAAGATAATATCAGATATCATTTATTGCTGCTCAGATGCAAGGAGTGCAGTTAGCTGGTAGTTCCAGCTGTTAGTTTTTACAGAGTCCACCTCTGTTTTCAAGTTGAGGTTACACTTAGTCTAGACACCCTCCAGCCAATTATTGATTAAGGCAGTGTTAGGACCTGGCCATTTCTGTTCAGTGTGGTACTTTCAGATAGACAGACTTTGCTCCAGAGCTCCTGGTTGATTGGCAGAAACTTTAGCTCTTTCTGCTTAATCTGCTTCCTCCATTTTTCTTTAATGGGTGTTATTTCCCAATAAACTTTTTTTCTTTAATTTTATTTTATTAATTTCAATTATACAATACATTGGTTAGACATTTATATAGTTTATAAAATAATCCCCCTAATTATTCTTCCTCTCCTCTGGCTCTCCACCTAACCAATATATTAATGCTAACTGCATTCTCTATGCCGTACTCCCCATCTCCTTGACCATCTATCAACTACTAATGTGTACTTCTTTAACTCTTCACCCCAGTTTCTCAGCCCCCCAACTCCCCTCCCCTCCAGCTGTCACCAGATTGTCCTCTATATTTGTGAGTCTGTTTTTTATTAATTTGTTCTTTTTGTTCCTTTCACATATAAATGAAATCAGTGAAATCATATGGTATTTCTTTCTCTGTCCCAATAAACTTTTCGCACACCTGTCTTAGTATCTCCTTGCCAGAAAAAGCAACTTGTAGCACCGTTTGTTATGTTTAGTTCCATAGGTGTGGATAAGCAAGATTTGAAACCATGCAAATGCAGAATTAGTTTTGAAAAGCAGCAAGTGGATGCTAGATTAATACATAATCTGAGATGCAAAACTGGCAGGGTTACCAAGGTCAAATGAAAGATCACTAGGAAAAGGAGAAAATTGAGCTGAGGATTTTCCTAGTAACATAACACATCTGGAAAATGTAAAGGAACAAGAACTATAAAGTACTCATAGTAATGCTCAACAACATACTTTTTGTAGTGAGGCGAATTAAGGAAAATTAAGTGACTTAAACTCGAGACAGAAATTAAGAAAGTTATAAAGGGATGTCCTTATAAATTATATCATATGGTAATTTTATTGGCATCTTTTAACATTTCCTTATTAATTTCAGTCTATTGGTCCAGACCTAAGAGCTTTAATATCAATGATATACAACACATTGTCTCTCTCCTAGGAGTCATGAGACAAATATAAATGAAATTATAAATAAAAATTATCTTAATATTCTTTAATGAAGTGGCTTTTCATCTATTGAAAATATAACAATATTTTTCATTATCATAGCTCCACCTCAGCTGTTCACATATCTGAACACTCACATAGCTGCATACTATCTGACCTTTTAGAACCAGTTAGAGGACAACTGGCAGTATGTCAATAAACCTTTTGTTAAGATACACAATTTGGAAGTAATCTTTCATTCTGTATACAGTGACACTACGTCCACATTTCCGTGGACTAGAAGGAGTATTCTTGCCTGAATTATTTCATGGACAGGCAAAAAAATCTACCTGGTACCTTTCTGCTTAGTTCTCTTTCATATACAAAGTTTCTGTCTTTTGGGGCAACTGATTTAGAGGAGAAACCTAAATGTTGTACCAAGCAGAAAAACTGGCTCACAAATTTCTGTTTCCATTATGCTCTTTTTAGACTATTCTAAATCTCATTCTTTAGCTCATTTGCTCTTCTCTGATATCATGTCACAATTTAAAAATTAATTTTAAACATTTTGTAATAGCTAAATGATCTTGAGGAAGTATCTTCCTCCTTTGGAAATGCCTAAACTAATAAGTCAACAGGTTTTATTAAGCAACGTGAAGGTTTAATTTACGTCATACTTATTCATAGTGAAAGTAAACTTGTTTTTGTATTGACTACTTTTATTCCTTACTTTGTGACTTGCCTTTCTTTTCTTTTTTATTCATTTATATCCTTTGTTCATTGTTCTGTTGGTATGGACTTGATATGTAGTTTTATTTCATTTAATTTGGAAAGGATAATTTCAGTGAAATTTGCGATTATCATGTTTTTCTCATTTTATCATTTGTGTATTAATTTTATCTATAGTGTCTTTTGCTCTTTAGAAACTTTTAATTCTATTGTTGTCAAATCAGTGAGTAGTTGGGGTTTCTATTCTTTATGTAATTCTAAAAAATTTCCTTCCCAACCCTAGGATTATAAAAAGATAAATCCTTTTAGTCTAACATTTTCCTGTTTTTATTTTTTACTTTTAAATATTATCCCATTTGCAGATTATTTTAGTTTTGGGTTGCTGTAGTAAGGCTAAAATTTGTTTTTATATTTATATATAGTAATTAAATGATCCTAACACTATTTGTTAACTATTATTTTACTGATATTTAAAATAATACCTTTATTACATATGATATTCCTGTATCTAATCAAAAATAATATCATTTTGATATTCTAGCTTAATGATGTTGATTTTTGATAAGGCAAGCCACTTTATTATTATTGGCTATTTTTGTGTTTTATTACTTTAAATGAAGTTTAAAATCATTTTGTACAATAAAAGATATGTATTTTTAATGGTATTTAGAAACTGATTATGGGAGCATAGACTTGTGACAATATTGAGTCATCTCATTAAGGTCCTATGTATATATCTTCACTTATTCAGTTCTTATGGCTTTGACTAAGTTTGTTTAGTTTTATTCTCATAGGTCTTGCACACAAGATTATTCTAAAAGTTTTTTTGTTTTATTGATCATTGAAAAAAATTTTAATTATAATTTCAGTGTATTTATAAAAGTGTATTGATTTTTCTCATCACTATCTTAAGAATTTAAATTGATTTTACAGTTGATTCTGTTAGATTTTCAAGGTTTGCATTAGATAATAATAATTTTTCTCTTCTTTTCCAACAATTGTACTTTTTGCTACTTTTCTTGTTTTCTTGAGTAGGTTATAAATTCAGAATAATATTAGTGGTAAGTGAGTATTCTTATATTATTTCTGACTTTGATGTTAATGCTCCTATTTCATCTTAAAAATGATTTTGTAATTTCCGATAGGTATTTTTCATCATGTTAAGAAAGTTATTACTGAGATGCTGGATTAAATATAAAACACACATATTTGTTGAATATTATCACATGCCTTTTCAGACTATATTATATAGTCTTAACTTTTTTCCCTAATATTTTAAGGTAATTAAATAAATCAATATATTTTCTTACTTTGAACCATGTTTACATTCTTAAAGCAAACTTTACTCATTGTTTTTTTGTTCGAAGGGGAAACACTTCACTGAGATTGCTAATACTTATGTAAACTTTTTTCCATCTGTAATAATAAGTGAGATTGTACCATTTTCTTTTTATGCCTCCTCTTTGAGGTATTGATATCAGGACAATGGTCTGTCTTAAGATGTGTCCCGCCTTTTCCTATGCTTTGGAAAAATTTAAGGAATATAGGAATTAGTTATCATTTGAATATTTTAATAAGCCTTGCCCATACAATTGCCAAATTCCTATGACCTTTTAGTGTATAAATCTTTGGCAGCAATTTTTGGGTCATTTTTCATTATTATGTGATTCATATTTTAAGAATTTTTGAGTCAGTTTAGTAAACAAACTTTGAATACAACTAAAATTGTCTCTTTAAATTTTTTAAATAGTTACTACTTTGTATCATGCTTATTTTATCTTTATTTTCTTTTTCTGATTTCCCAGCAGTTTTAAGGTATACTTTAAAAATGTTTTTATACTTATTCGAATGCATAATCCTCTCAAATTCTGTTTCTTAATAAATACATTCAACATTATACCTTTATTCTCTGTGTAAATAATATTATATCTAATGGTTTTAAGGGTAGTAGTCTCATTTTTATTATGTTCTAAATATATTTTCTTGTTTCTTTTTCTTTTCTCGTTACTCAAGGGAAATTGTGGAGAACATGCATCCTTAGAATCTCTTCTGTCACCTTGATATAGTCTTTAAATTGTATTTCATTACAATTTTGAGTATTTTCATGTATTTTTTACTGGACTTCCTATAATCAGCTCAATTTTATGAGATTTTTCTCTATAGCTATTCTGAACAATAGTGGTTCTCAGAGTGTAATTAGGGACCACTGTGAGTGTTTGAAATACTTTTAGGGATTCACGATGCCAAAATAATTTTGATAATAGTAACATTACCTTTTTTTTTTACTGTCATTCTCTCATACCATAGAGCTTTTCCTGATGCTGCATGACTTGTAAGATATTGAATATATAAGCAAATTTGAAAATTTACCTTCTTTTAAGGCAGACATTAAGAAAATTTGCAAAAAATTAGAATAATCCTACTCTTTTCACTAGCTATCTTCAGAAATATAATTTTGTTTTATAAAATTATATACCTCCTGTGAACATAGAACAGTTGTATTATTTAAAAATGAATTAATAAATATTTTAAACATTTTACATTTTTAATTTCTAAGGTGGTAAATATTGTTAAGTTATAAAATACATAACAACTCTTTGGGGGCTTTGTAATTTTTAGGGTATAAAGGAGTCCTCAAAAAGTTTTAGAGCCTCTGCTAAACATCTACTTCATCAGATAGAATTTTATCATTTCTTTTAACATTAAACTACATACTTATAAAGTAATACTTAAATTAGGAATGCTTTTTATAAACCTATCAATTAGCAGCAGTAACGTAAATGTATTTCTGCATTTTTATAGTATATTCTCATATTTCCATAGTGTAGTTATGCATGGCTATGAATTTAGAGCACAGAGGTGCCCAATATTATATATTCTCCCTACATAAAGCTTTCTTACTAAATATCTAGAATTTCTGTGTCTAATGTCAGTTGCTCATGGGACTTATCTAGCCATCATATTTAACAGAGTTCCTTCTAAATCTCTTAATTATAATAGTTCACAAAACATGTACCTTTAAATGGGCACACCAGTGTTATAGTTTGAGGCAGAATTTTGTCATACATGTCATAGATATATATCTAGAGACACTGATAAAAATTAAAATGAAAAGTTTTATGAGATAAATAAAAGAGTAGTAAGGAAGGGCATTAGTTAGAATTGGTAGTAATTGACCCCTCATAGCAGGAACTTAAAACAGAAGTTTGTTTTTCTCTGATAATAAAAGTCCGGAGCTAGACAGCACATAGCTGATATAGTAGCCATGGTATGGTATAACATTCTCAGAGTTTTTCACCCTTTCTATCTAGTTGCTCTACCACGCAAGGCATTTATTTCCAAGGTCATCTCATGGTCTATGATGGCTTTGCCAGCTCCACCCTTTATGTCTTTATCGTAACTAGCATAAAGGAAGAAGGGATAAAAAAGGACTGAGCAAATGTGTTCACTTTATGTGAAGTTCTTAGAAACGGACATTGAATATTCTGCTTGTATCTGGTTGGGCACAAATTAGGCATACGGCTACAGGAGGCTCAGAAACAGTCTCATTCTGACCAGGCATATGCCCAACTAAAACATGGGGTTAGTTTGTTGTAGAAGATGGGTATAATGGATATTGAAAGACGATTTCAAACATTTGCACATATCCTTCCCAAGCACAGAATACAAATCTCTACCAAAGGAGGCAAACCTAAAAGCTTATGCCACTGCTATATTCAGCGAAAATTCCAGCATTCTTTGGATGTGGCAATTAGTGATGGTTGCTTCCCAATGTCTTTTCTCTCTTTCTTTCTCAGTAATAGAACCCTAATATTTTATCTGCCCCAAATCTACATTTTCCAGCTTTTCTTGCAACTAGTTATGTGTTGCTTCATGTATTAGTTTTCTATTGCTATTGTGGGATGTAGTGAAAGCAATAATTAGAAGGACATTAATAGCACTAATTGCATATATTAGAAAAGAAGGTCTGAAAACAATTATCTAAATTTTTACTTTAGAACACTAGAAAGAGAAGAGCAAATTAAATACAAAGAAGAAGAAAAGAAATAGTAAAAATCAGAGTAGAAACCAATGGAATTGGATATGTCATTACCAAGCTGAACTTAATTCCAGTTGGTATACTAGTGTATGACCAATCTTCTTTGAAACAAGATGTAACACTTCATGATCTAGCAACCTGTAAGTTAAAATATAAAGTATGCCCTCTACATAGCCAGTGTATTGGTGGCATAAAAACAGAATAATCGTATTAAAATCTTCCCATTTGGAAAAGGGGAATGAGAAATATAGTTGTCACTGCCCCCATAGCTGTTACCCAATCCATCTGATAGGAACAGTGAACATTTCCTTCTTTCACATTAGAATTATCACATTTCAAAAATCTTCTGAATCTTCCCTTCGAAAAGATTTTATCTGTCCAGTTTCATAGCTTAATAGATTTCAGGACCTGTAGGTTGCTTTAGAGATTGAAGAACAACAGGCATTTTCAAACCAGATTTTAATTTGTTTGGCTATACACTTTCTCCAAAAACTTAGTAGCCTTTTGATTTTTCTGATTTCAGTGGGTTCTGTGTTTAAGGAACTGAAAAGATCTTGTCTAGATATATCTTATATTTCTGAAGAGTGTGTTCTTTCACTTACCAGCTTTTGCGCTGTACCCATTTTCCTCTCTTTCAAATTAATAGTATCTGTTATGGGTGGATTCTGAAGCAATGGGTTTGGAGGGAAGGCAAAATCCTTAATCTTGTCTTTGCCTACAGACGTTTACAGCTTAGGATATCAATATTTCCACTTTGAAGTCTCCTATTGAAACTGCTTCAGTTTGAGGAGCAGAACTGCTAAATTTTCATCTATCCAAGGCTCCAATGACTAGATTATCAGTAACCTTAAATTGCAGATTTAAGATGAAATTACCTGCCTTATCAAAAGTATATTCTATTTCCATCTCTGATTTTATGCTGGCTAGCTATAGCCAATTTTATTTTTCTCCTAAGACTTAAAGCAACAAGAGACATCTAACACTTAAATTCAGAATTTGTTATATAGTTTTCTCTAACACTGTAGCTTCAGTCATCATGTAGTCTGCCTTTCAAAATGAAAATGTCTTGGGGCCATAATAACAAGAGTCACCAACTCTTTAATCTACAATATCTTGAGTTCTTGCCACCTGTCTTCCAATATCTGCACTAAGGTAGTGTCATATATCATACATTCTTTTATTTGTAGTATCCCACTTCCAACTACCATATTGGTGTCATTTTAAGTTAGATTCAACTTTGAGTAATGGAGATCTAAAATGATACTAACTTAAGTAGTTTGTTCTCCCATGAAAAACTCTCTAAGTATACAGTGAATGGTGATGGCACTATTCCATGAAGTACTTAGTGACTCAGACTCCTTTAATTTTATGCTCCACTGTGCATATCTTCTATTCAAAGATCACTTTAGGATCCAAAGTGGCTGTCTTTGCTCAGCCATCACATGTACTCTCCAGCAATCATGGAAAAGGAAGGAAGGGAGGACACTTGTAGATGTTTTTAAGGCAAAGTTCATAAATGATGCCTCACATTATATCAGTGGCCACAATTTAGTCACATTGTCACATTCAGCTGTAAGGAAGGTTTAATAGCTATTGATTTCTTCTTCAGTATTATAAGTTCTTTTTGGTTCTTTTTAAAATGTTTCACTTTTTTTTTTCTGTAGATATGTCAAACTTTTCATTCTTTAAACATAGTAAGCAGAATAATTCTCTAGTCTCTATCAATCTATTAATTTTAATAACTTGAGTCTTGTGTGCTGCTCACTGTGTTTTAAATAGTATTTGTGGGGATTTTGAACTCTAGAATGAATATACTTTCTTCCAGATAGTATTTTCACTTGCTATCACCAGGTAGTAGGGAATACCACCGGTATTGGGCTACCTGAAAGTTCAAATTTGAGGTTTTATGGATTATCCAGGTTTCATTTTTGTTTAGGGCTGTTCATTTATATTTCATGGGGTAGCCCTTTGAGTTTCCAGTTGAATGTGGGCAGTGTCCTCTCCTTGGACACGGGCCTTGATTTTTGACTCTTGACCTCTTGAGCCACCAAAGCTACAGTTTAGTTTTATAAGTTGTTTCTTCCTGATCTGCAGATATTCTCAGAACAAAAGCAACTTTGAATATTGGGCTTACCTCTCTGGGATCTTGCCTTCCATTAAATTTTGACCTGATCAATTTTAACTTTCTTGGTAAATCTTTCTCATTTTCCAAAAGACTTAAAAAAAAAAAAAAAAACAAAAAAAAACTTCCATTTTGCTTTTTTAAACTTCAGAAATGATTCAAATTTGTATTCTACTAGTCCTGGATGTGGATTGACTCTCCATATTTTTTTTCTATTAAGTAACCAATGCAGTTTTATAATTTAATTTTAAGTGTAAATGTTATTACATGTGTTTCTTTTTCCTACCATAACCATGAGCAGTCTTTATGTTGTACATTACTTCTTGAGATTTGAGTCAGTAACTAATCTGTATTTTGGAGAATATGGGCCTAATAATTGTCAGTACTTTCCCCCCGTCCCCCCACAGGTAGACTCTAATAGCATTTTATCTCAGTTTTTTAAAATGTTTTTGTCAGTTTCTGTAATAAATAATCTAGTTTGAAACTTGATTCATTATGACTACTTAAATGCTACAAAATAATGTATATTTAGGATTCCATAAGAGAGAAAACATTATAATTCTATTAATCCATTTCCTGTTTGCCCCATGAATACTGCCAGTGGTACTTGTGGCTGCAGTATTTATCCCTAGATAAGTCACAGATTACAGTCCTAGCCTAAGCAAAGTTTGCCGCAGAAGATCTCACTTGTATTATTAATTTCACATCACTCCAGTATATTGATAGTCTTTGGAAACAAATGGCATCATTCTGTTTATAGCATTCTGTTTTTAGTAGTTTGATTGCTAAAAATGTTAAATCCAAGAAAATGTAGCATTCCTAAGCATGATGCTAAATGAATGCTGGGAGCAAGCTGCACTTTTTTTTTAAATGAGAAAATGTTAATAAGTTTAAATAAAAGTTCTAGAAGTGTTATAGTTAATGATAAATGTCGGATTTTTTTGCACATTTTAATTATTTTCATCTTCAGTTTTATCAAATGCTAAAAAAATTTTGTATATTTATTTGGCTTCTTGATTACATTGTTAATTTTCATGAACACTAAAAAAAGTTATAGATTTTTGAAAATTTAAATCCTAAAATACCTGAAAAATTGTAATGATTTTATCATCTTTCTGTTAATTAATTTTGATACTTTACATTTTTGACAATTCATTATAACTCTGACATGCACTACTGAAATTGTCAACTCTACAATATTTTTTGTAATGTCTCTTACTGAGATCAAACTTGCATAACACAAAGTTAATCTATGTTAAGTATACAATTTAGTGGTTTTTAGTATATTCACTAACTTTGCAACCATTACCACTATCTAATTCCAGAACATTTTTATCACCTACAGAAGAAATCCTCTACCTATTACCAGTACTCCCTATAGGTCTTGGCAACCATTAATCTATTTTCTATCTTTATAAATTTGCCTGTTCTCGGCATTTAATATAAATGGGATAATAAAATATATGATCTTTTGAATTTGTCTTCATTCACTTAGCATAATGTTTTCAAGATTCATCTATGCTATAACATGTCAGTACTTAATTTTTGTGGTTGAATAATTATTGTATGAAAGTACTCAAATTTTTAATCCATTCATTAGTTGGGTTGTTCCAATTTATGACTATTATTAATTAAGCTGCTATAGACATTCATGTACAAATATTTGTGTGGACATATTTTTTATTTTTCTTGGGTATATGCCTGCTAGTAGAATTACTCATAATATGGTAATTTTACATTTTACTTTTTGAGGAGCTGCCAAATTGTTTTCTGTGGCAGCTGCACCATTTTGCATTCAATACATGAAATACATTATCAATACATGAAAGTTCTAATTTCTTCAAATCCTCACCAACACTTGTTATTGTCTATCTTTTTAATTATAGCCATCCTTGTGGATATGGATTAGTATTTTATTGTGGTTTTAATATGCGTTCCTATTGACTAGTGATGTTGAGAATCTTTTCATGTATTCATTGGCCATTTATTTATTTCCTTTGGAGAACTGTGTATTTAAATCCTGTGATAATTTTATAATCGGTTATCTTTTTATCACTGAGTCGTAAGAATTTCTTAAGTATTCTTGATGCAAGATTCATCACATATATAATTCGAAAATATGTTTACCATTATGCCAATTGTCTTTTCACTTCCTTAATGGTATTCTTTGAGGCACAAAATTATTTGATTTTGATGAAATCCAATTTATCTTTTGTTTTTGTCACTCATAGTTTTTATGTCACATCTAAGAAAATTGTTGTCTAACTAACAGCTCAAAGATTTATTTCTATTTTTTTCTAAGAATTTTATAATTTTAGCTGTTAAATTTAGGCCTATGCCTTATGTTGAGCTAGTTTTCTATAGTATGAGATAAGGTTTCATCATCATTTTATATGTGGATAACCAGTTGTTCGGCACCATTTTTTGAAGGAAAAAAAAAAACCCTCATCCTTCTATTGAATTATCTTGGTACCTTGTCAGAATTCATTTGACCATATTTTATTTCTGGGCTCTAATTTATATTCCATTGTTCTGTATGTCTACCCTCACAATCACTTTGGCATTGCAGAATTTTTGTTATTTAAGTAATATTGTACTGAAAATAAAAAGCCCAATATCTTAAGAATCTTCATAGTGTAGTTTGATTATTGTTGTGCTTCAGATTTAAATGTCATTCTAAAATTTGTATTTATAATACTCAAATTCAAAATTAACCAACATGCAAACTTCTCTCACATGTACAAATGATGTATTATTTATCTCCAAATTTTTGACGATTTTACAGTTTTTTCGTTCATTTTAAAATTTTAAGATTGATGGTTTAATAAAAAATCTGGTGTAGAAAGTTTCTGAGAGTTGACAAATGGAAAGAATATCCAAAGCCTTTAAAGACAATTGATGATTTCCCCATCCTTAGAACATTGATTTATCCCACTTATAAAAATTCATATAGATTTTTCTTATGAGTGTTGAAACTTGGTTTTAAATTTCAAGATCTATACTCTAACTTCTGTGCTTTTTTTCACCTCAGCATACTATGGGAAAATCAAGAAGAGTAGAATCTTTTGTTCTTTAGGAATTTCTCGCTTAGATGAAGTAATGGAATAATGAATGATGAATGTGTCTATATAATTAAGCACCATATGTATGATGGAACTTATAAACATTGAATGTCAAAAAAGAAAAGATCAAGGGTAAAACTTTAAAAAAAATTACATGAACAAAGCTGTGGAGGTGATAATTAGCTTGGTACATGTGTGAATGGAAAGGAAATTATCCTAATTATACTAAGAAATTTATGAGAGGAATTGTGGAAACTGAAGTTGGACAGGTTTGTTGATGGACATATTAATTTTTACTTGAGTGCTTAAAATGACTTTGGCAAGAAAAAAAGTCTCGTTATACATTTTAATACCATATATGGAGTTATACCTATAAAATTACTTAGAATTAACAAATTGCATTTGTTATTTAAACTTTTGTATAGGCTAGTGGGCAACCAAATGTTAGGATGATTATTTAATTTTTTAATTTATGATATAAAGAAGAAAGTAAAGAGTGAAATCTTATACCCATTAGTCTAAGTTTTCTAGGTAGTGAAATGTCATGGACAAATGACAAGAGTATGTAGAAAGGTATCCAGAGTCTAGGTGAAAGAGCATAATAGAGGCTATAGATTTCACTAATTTGTGGGCTTTTTATAATTTGTTTTAGTTTACCTTTTCAATGTTTTTTTTTTGCTCATTCTCATAAATAGTACACTTCAGCTGATTCAGTTTCTTCACCTTTATCTTCAGTCCCTTGTTCATTCTTACCTGTTTACCTCGTGTTTTCCTTATGTAAATAAGGTATTATCTACTTTTTTACACCTCCCTAATTCATGTTCCTAGTTTCTTCAAGGTGCTTTCCAATGAGCTCAACTTTCTGATAATGTTTATAGTTTTTAGAATATCAGTCAAATTGGAACTTCAACATACATTTCATCTTGAGATTCATAGAAAAATAGAATATTAATTAAAACAAAATTGGTTAGGCTAGGAAAGAATTTGGACTTGGCTACTGGAACAGTGCAGGAAACAGAATGTTTATAGTGCTAGAAACTAGCAAAGGATGGTCACTCTGGTAAATAGCTTCATATCCAGTGAATAGTGTAAGCTCTGTTCTCTATCCATGTGGTTAGTACCAACTGACCATTTGTGTAATTTGTACAATTATTTATTCATACACATGGGAGAAGGGTATGAAAAGTTTAGCAACATTGAAACTAGGTCAGGTTGAGATAGCAAGCTGCTATTAATGTGATCTGTCATCAGATATCAAAAGCTAGGCACTATGCCGAAGTAGTCTTAAGAACAAGAACAAGATTAGGTTAGATTGCTAGAACAAAGGCTTGGGAAATGGCTTAAGGAAAATATCAAGTTAGAACTGAGAAACTTGCAGAAGCATAGCAGAGGAACGAAGGTTCAAGAATGAGATAAAAGCCTAATTACTAGGATTATGTATTAGGCTATAAGCAAAGGTAAATTGAGAACTCTAAGTATTGGTCTTGTAAGGCATATTGTCTCCTATCATAGGTCTGGGAGTTGGAAGGAGAGTAGACTCCATATGTTGGAGATTTAGTAATTCCAGAGGGGTGGAAGGTGAGTAAAGAAATAGAGCATTATATCTTACCAGCAGCTTTACCTTCAGAAGAGATCCATTGCAGCATATTGTGTGAGAGATTACATATTAGAATTAAGGTCAACTCTATTTGATCTTGGTTGCTATGCATCAGTCAGCTTATTATTTGAGAGCAAAGTCTCTTTTCATAGATAGGGTTAATATAATATAAAAGTATCACTATATGTCCTTCCTCTAATTTACCTAATTCCAGCAGATTACTTTTTTTCTACAATTATGCCATCAAACAACTCCATCTCAGAGTAGGCGCTAAAATGCCTTTGTTTATTCATCTCAAATTAAATTCTTGGTGCTGAGGCCAAAACGCTCCTGGTATCTGATCTTTACTTCTTTTTGTTTAAGAATGAGATTATTACCTAAAAACAAGAAACAAACTTGAAAAACAGAGACTAATGGACATAGATAATAGATTAGTGGTTACCAGATGGTTGTGGGGGAGGAGAGAGGTAGATGGGATATAAGGGGTCATATATGTGGTGACAGAAAGAAATCTAACTATGGGGCGGTAAGCATACAATGCAAAATATATATGACTTATTGTTGAAAAAAACTGAAAAAGAAATAAGAATGGGATTATTTATAGAATTATACCTCATTATCTGTTTCCCTCTTTCCTTCAATTTGCAGCATTAAGTAAAAAGATAAAGTCCCTGATGTGACCCAGAATAAAGATTTGTTCTGTTTTAATATTAGGGGAAATTAATTTCTCTGATTTAATTGAGATATTATTGCTAATATTTTCTGGTATACAGTTCTATTTAAATTTATTTATTTAATTATATTCTACTTCCTTTGAAGGTAACTGCTTTATGTGAATGTTTATTTACTAAAGGAATATAAGCCACTTTATGGCAGGTCATGTTTTATTTGTTTTTGCCACCCTTTACCTAGTACAGTGATATGAACATAGGAGGCACTCAACAAATATTTATTGATATAAAATACGGTTTGTTACATTTTAAATTAGTATGATCCAAACTCAACTTATATTGAGTTATGTAACTCATGGAGTTATTTTAGTATATTTTCTGAAAATATTAATCTACTACTATGAAAAGAGTAGCTAAAAAATTCTGCTTATCATCAAGATTTTTGTGTGTGGGCAGGAAGAACTAAGGCTATCATTGAAAGAAGATAGATTGAAAATAAGATGCAAGTTAAAGTAAAGCATAAAGTGTAAAGGGATTTTAGAAAGTTATGAACTATGTAATATGTAAATAAAACATTTTCTTGCCCGTTTTGTTACACTAGAACTTTAGAACACCCTCAAAAATAGAGAAGAGAAAGGGGTTACTACATACTGTGGTCATTATAAAAAACTCATTATTCCAGAAATTCTGTAGGCTGATGATATAAACAGACTAAAAATTATGTAGGTAAATTAACAAATAGTAGATACTTAATGGGTTATTAAAGAAAATGAAAATATTTTTCTGGCTAGGCTTAACTTTTCACAGCATTTTTCTTTCTTTCTTTCTTTTCTTTCTTTCTTTCTTTCTCTCTTTCTCTCTTTCTATCTCTCTCTCTCTCTCTCTCTCTGTCTCTCTCTCTCTTTCTCTCTCTCTCTCTCTCTGTCTCTCTCTCTCTCTCTTTCTCTCTTTCTCTCTTTCTATCTCTCTCTCTCTCTCTCTCTTTCTCTCTCTTTCTCTCTCTTTCTCTCTCTTTCTCTCTCTTCCTTCCTTCCTTCCTTCCTCCCTCCCTCCCTCCCTCCCTTCCCCTTCCCTTCCCTTTTTCCTTCCCTTTTTCCTTCCCTTTTTCCTTTCCTTTTTCCTTTCCTTTCCTTTCCTTTTTCCTTTCCTACTATTAGATGTAGAATACTTGTATAGGAGCAATTGATCTGACTCATTATGCCAAGTCATTTTTTTCCCCTACATTTTAGAAATGCTGATATAATCCTGAACATACTAGTTCAGAGAAACCAAAATTTTATACAAGATCCGTACTTTTTGAAATTGGTGCATAATCTTTTTGTGGGAAATAGTGTATATTCTCAACTTCTAAATATTTATAGGAAATGCATGTACTCATTTCATAGGAAGCATCTTAGTGGAGAGTAGAAGAAGATATGTAAAAGCATGACTTTCCTTTTTAGTTTTAACTTTTGAGTTCACTGAAATGCGAAAAACCTATCATTCGTGTTTTTTAGGTTTCTTGCTATCGTATAGAGAGCCATGGTTATTAGAATTCCTGAGCACCTAAATGCAAATCTGGAGCTCACTGTCCTCAAGGCAAAATGTAATGTTTGCTGACTGTCATTAACTAATGGAACACTTCAAGAATATAACTGTACTTTTTTTTCCATCTTTAAACTTTATTACTGTATTTTTCTTCAGGGTAAAACAAAATTATGGGTCAATTTTCACTGAAGTAGGCTGGATTTATGTATTCACCTCTCATCAGTGTCAAAAGGAATTGTACACATCATTCCCTGGACAACAGGATGAAAACCTATCTCTGATTGGACACTAGGGACATCCGCTGTACACATAAGATAAGTGTATAGTCGAAAAGAGAAATACATTTAGTAATTCATCTAAACCAGCATATTTTAACAATTCGAAACTTGCATAAAGAAATGTTCATGAAATTATTTACTTCCTTGTACAAGAAATCTGATATTACCATTTTTAAATCCAGTGAAACATACCATCATAAAAATTGCTTTGCAAAGACTTCTAATGCAAAACTTTTCAAGCTATCCATCTTTTTCTAATAAGAAAGATAACAAATCAATAAAATGACCATTCTTTACTACTTACTTAGAATGAATTTTTATTTGTTCAAGGTAAGAGAGAGTAGCTATTTCAATGTACTTCAATATTGGTGTGAGCTTTGAATGACAAAGATTTGTGTTTTGTAACTCATCTAGCAATTGATAGGATTGAATTTTCTCAAAACAAATTTAGTCACCACGCCTTGGAAAATATTAACTTTTAAATCGCATGGCTGCTCTCTGGTCTATTTAAGATAATTTTAGAGATATTCCATCTAAGCATGGATTTTTACTGATAGCATTCACTGAGAAAACCCAGAGAGACTCATAGTAAATTGCAGGCATTTCTTTATATTTAAGTCTTTGTTTAATAAAATATAAAGATTCTGACAACATGAACTATAATAGCTTAAGAACCTAAAATAAGCCTCTTTGTATCTTTGAAAGTTTTGGTAACTACAGTTTTGAATCATTTTATCCAGCCACAGGAATATTAAACTTCATGTAAATAATAAGTGTTTGGACTGTGGCTGAAATATTTCTAATAAAAGCAGTAGGGCACAAGTTGTTAAGAAAGCTGTACCAAATACACTGTGAAGTCACACAGACTTGGATTTGTACTGAGGCTGTAGAACTTACAGAATGGCTACCAGGATCAATGGTGGCACTTCTCTATGTGTGTGCGTGTGCGCATGCATGCGTGCATTTGTCTGTCTCTCTCTTTCTCTCTCTCTCTCTATTCTGTATATATGTATATATGTTATATATACATATATAATATATACATATATAGGCATATATACATATATAGGCATATATATTATATAATTCATCTGTTATATAATCCACCTATTAAATAATCCACCTTTTGTTCCAAAGGGTTCTTTAGTTATTGAGATATATGTAGCATTCAGAGAGAAAGAGCATAATTATACAGCATTTGAAATAGTCATTTTAGTCCTTAGTATTGCAATAAAAGCTTATATGAAGTAACATTTATAAATATTCTGAACTACCAAAATGAGTATATTACTATCATTTATGAGAGGCTAAAACTTCAATTTTATAAAATATTATCCAAATAATTATTATTGCATCAATATGATAGTTTAGCAACATGTATTTCCAAAACATATTTAAGTTGGTTATAATATGCTTTACTTTAGAAATACAATTTTGTACATAGCTACTATGTTATTTTATTGTGATGTTTTCTTTATGGTAGATATAACACCCTCTTCAGATTATAATCCTCAATTAAAACATATAAACTCTCTAAAATGCTGCATTTGTGTTCAGGGTACAGAATCTCAACTTAAATATCAGGAAAATGTTGGTAGTCCCTATCTGTTGTTCTTTTCTCCCCTACAAATATAGACAGCATTCAAATATACCTTGAAGTGTAATCTCTTGAGCCTTATATTTTATTGTTAAGAAAAAAGATTTTTTTCTCTAGAAAGTTTTGTCATTGCCCATCATTAAATTTTATACTGCCATATTAACTTGTCTCTTCTAGGGATTACTTAAACAGTATTACTCATATAAGTAATGCATATTATGTCTTTTTCATTTCAAAATGATTAGATTTACTAATTGGAAAGTATTATTTTAACTAATTGAGTTAATATATGAGGTTTAATGAAATACAGATTTTTATCAGGAGTGTGTTTAGCATTCAGCCTATGCTTTCTACTTTGTTTTACTCACTTTCAGTGTCTGTCTTGCTTCTCATGTTTTCCACATTTTTATATGTCATTATGAAATATCTTGAGAAATATAGAATTTATATATTCACAAAATGATAACTTTATACTTATGCCTAGCATGGTGCTATGATATAGTTGGCACTCAGTACATACTTGAATAAACTAATCAAATTTCTCATAATTTTGCAGAATTTATTATTTATTATTTATTTATTTATTTATTTATTTATTTATTTATTTATTTATTTATGTTATTTATGAGTTTATACAGCAAGAGAGGGTGAAGAATTGATGGTGCAGGCATAGCGAGATCAGTAAACCATAGTCTCAGTCCTCAGAGAGTGCAGTTTCCTCTGGGGGTGAGAAAGGTACTTAACTATGATATAAGGTAGAATGCAGTAAGTGCTTTGACAGTTAAAAACAAAATGATATATATTATGTGGAGTTATACTCTTTTTAAAATGTGATCTTTATGTAAACTATATGTGAAATTTTTCTCAACTACTACTATATAATATGTTGGCTATTAGTGTAATCAGTGTATTAGGAAAAATAGCATTGTGAATAGAATTGAATTATCATAAATAATCCAATTATTCATAGATTATTTATTTACCCATTTCTGGAGAGATTTTCAAAGAAACAATCCTGTATACTCTGAAATTTCCTCATGTCATTTACCTAGTGTCAGTTATTATCCATGAACTAGCATTGTGTTCTCTAAACTTGAAATTATAACATACTCTAATATCTCATTGGAAGTTTGCAGCATCTCCTTTTACTGGGTTTGACAACTTCTACTACTAAGTATCCACTGTAATATAGAAGACAAAGAGTGGGTCTCAGTAATTTGCACATAGGCATCTCTAATCATAGTGAGGGCAGACCGTAGATGTTAACCATTCTTGAACTGAAGGAGCATGTCTTTCTATGATTCATTTTTATCATGTGTTTCTTAACTGCATATTTTACATTCAACAAAATGTAATATTTAGGCACACTTATTTCCCTTGGATACTTTTTGTATAGAAGACAAATGTCATATTTCTTTCTATAGCTACTATGTGTCTCCTGTATTTGTTTATCCAGGTCATTTTTTTTTCTGAATTCTGAATTCTCTTTCTCATGTATCAAGAATATTATTGCTTCTAGTCTTCTTTGTTAAGATAAAGACAGATTGAGATCAAATAGTAGTAGTAATTTTTCAAGTAGCAGTTAAACCTGCCAGTTACTTATAGGGGAATGTCTTAAAGAGTAACTTTTTCTTGCAAAACTTTATTTTATATTATGCCCCTTTGTCCATGACTTTTTGTTTAACCAGCGCTTATTCCTAAAAGCAGAGTTAAGGTGGCCCTTGCCATATATGTATCACTATACATTAGCATCTTCTATGTTGAAGGCTTTTTTCACTGAACTAATGAGAGATTGTGTAGCCAAACACTAGAGCTAACAGTTTTCATGCAGACAAAAAATGGGCGACCCTTTTTGTTTGGGTTATAGCATAATCCCAAAGTTACCTCTTTGACTAGTGAAAAAAAACCGAGGTCTAGATTACCACTTTTAAAGATGATGTCTTGGTTGGGAAGAGGAAAGGGAATAAAAATAACAACATCAAACAATAAACAAAAACAAAATGGGGTAGGATAGGATACCAAAAAGCTGGTGACTTGGCTGTAACTCTAAAGAGCTTTTTGAGATATCCTTGAAATGATGCCTACTTACAATAAACAATATGAAATATAGACAAAGCAAACATTTGTTCAGGTATAGAATAGTATAGGTAGTATAGGAATAGATAGAAAATATAAAAACGAGATTTTATTAACAATCTGCTTTGATCAAAGAATTGTAATATCCTTTAAAGTTAAGGGCTCTGATTTGCATACTACATAATGTGAAAACAAAATCACAATCTTCAGAACGCTAACTAGTTGGGAAACTCAAATAATGAAGAGTTGAAAATGAGTCTTGATTTTCAAAGACAGAAAGTTTAATATAAAATATTTACTTTATCTAGTCTAGAAAGCAGAGGAAAGTGTGACCTATGTCACTACTCCTTGATTTTTAAATGATGCATTTCTTAGGGGGTATCTAGTACAATGATTCATCTGATATTTGATAACCAGGTACTTTTGTCAATATGGGGAGCCTCAGAGTTCCTCAGTTAATTTCTTCTTCTGGTTTTCAGTACAGTCTGATCATTTTTTTATATTTAGATGAGACTTATTAATATGCACATGTCTCCTCCCACTTCTATACCTATTATAGATGAGTATTTTCTTAACTTCTCCACTAAATGCCATCAAAAGAGAGCTCTTTCATTACTATTTTGGTTCTCTGGCTTATCGTAATGTGGAATCAACAGAATAGTAGAGAGATGTGCCTGAGTAAAGATATAATTATTCCTACAAAATGGTTATATTTGTGCTTTTTTTGTTTGTGTGGAGGATATTGAGCAATGGTAAAGTAGATAAGATGCTAAAAAATTCAGAGATTCTAAGTTGATGTACATAATAAAGAACTTAGAAGAAGGGAAAGGGAGAGTTGTAAAGAGTTGCTGAGTGATAATCTTTGGAGTAACTATGGAAGATTTCAAGAGTAAAAGAAGAGAATGTAGAAAGATGTTACTCAGAATAAAGTTTTTAAAAAACAGAAGCTAGAGATTTTCTTTTAAAATTACGTCCGATTGTTGGGCTCTCTCCAAAACTTTCATTTTATATTATATTGAATCAAAGTTCCTAAACTTCCACTTAATCCTTCTGGTCCTTTTCTTTGATACTATTTGTTCAACATTTAACAAATAATTATTAATTATCTGCTAAGTGTCAGGGGCCATTCTTGGTACTGAGTGAACAAGGCAAGCAAAGTCCTTGCCCTCCTAGACTAGATTAAAAAATAATAACAAAACAAAACAAAAAACACATTGTAACCCAGGTAAACAAACAAAACTGTATAAATGTTATGAATGAAATAAATCTGGTGCTGAGATAGAGAATAATAGGAGGAACCTATTTCTCCATAACATTATCACAGAATGTTTTTCTGAAGCAATAATAAAGTTAAAACCTGAAGAATAAGAAGCTAGTTATGCAAAATATAGGAAGGAGAGTGTACTAGGCAGAGGGAATAGCTTGCATAAGGGCATGACACATTCAGTAGCTTATTTTATTTGAGTTGGGTTCAAGGAATTGGATGAAATCCACTGTGGCAGGAGTAAAATGAGTAAAGTCGAGTAGCACAAGATGAGTTTGTCTGTGTGGTCAAGGTCCATATTTTGCTGTCTTTGTAGCTCATAATAACGACTGAATATCTTGGACAGTCAGTAGGGCATTTAAAGCTGAAGAGAAACATGATCAGATTTACCTTTTGACAAATATAAATGTCTTACAAGAGCCAGGGGGAAGGCAGAATTCAATAGGAGGCTATTGTTGGAAGGGATGAATTATCTTAGACTAGAAAAGTAAAGTGAAAATAGAAATGAAGAGATTTTAAATACATTTAGGGATAGAATTACGAAGATTTGTTGATGGATTAGATAGAAGGTTTCAGGAAAAAAAGATAAAATAGAGAACATATTCTAAGTTTTTACAGCTTGAACAAGAGAATGGTATCGTTTTACAAGATGAGGAAGATGGAAATTGGAGGTGAGAAGCCTGACTCTCTCTTTTACTTCTTTTCTGTTCTGAATTTAATCATGGTTTATTTATAAAAGGCTTACTTTAAAAATAGTTCAGTAGGTAGGCTGCTTTCTTTTCATGTTCCAGATTATTGATAATCATCTGAAAATATGTTGCCCTGACCTGATATAGTGCTTCAGCTATGTTTCTGATCAGAAATGAATATGGTAAGACTGTCATTTTCTACTTTCTAGATTAAACGTTTTATGCAACATAGAATAAGGTCATCACACAATGAATTACTTAATTTACTCTTAAATATTTTAGTTTCTTATCACTCAGGTTTTTTAATTACATTGTGTATTGCAGTGATAAAATGAATTTGCCCAACTGCAATATTTATTCCTATTAAACTTCGTCTGTTTAATTTGACTCATTGCTCCAGTATTGATAATATTTTAAATTTCTGTCTGGCATTAACTGATGTTGTTATTTTACTACCTCATGTGAAAATTCGATAAGCATTTCCTTTATATTTTTATTCAAATCACTCATATAAATATTGATCAGGGTAGGGCTAAGAACAGGTCGACATGATATTAGAGAGCTCCCTTCAGATTGTCATCATTTTATTAATCCTAACTCTTTAACATGTGATGACTCAACATCTCTGATCTTCACCTAATCATAATGTCTTTTCATTAAAAAAACATTTATCAAATATTGCTGAAATGCAGGTTTATCATATCAAGGATATTTGAACCTGAATTAATTTTGACCCTGTTAAAAATGAAGTTATGTCTGATGTAATTAGTTTGTTGTCAACTTATACTGCTCAATGGTGATTATTCCTTTTCTAGATGCTAACAAACATCCTTAAAATGTTTTCTAAAATTATTGAGGACTGGTTTTAGATTTAAGGTAATTTAATTAATAGAATTTATTTACTATTATTGAAAACAAAATATTTATTAAATTGCTCCCAGGTTTCTGATAACTTTTCCTTCTCCACGATTTAAAAGATCAGTCAAAAAGTGGGCATATACTTCCTTTTTCTTTTTGCAATACATATGACAGAAACATTCATTTTCTGTACCTTGGTAGCTTGTATAAGCCTTAGTTCATGTAAGGCTTTAGATTCTCTGATCATCTTCCTATAGATTTGTTTTACTATTACATATGTGCCCTTTCTTATGAATTCTTCTTTTATACAAACTAAGGAAAGAGAAATTATTTTAAATGGTGACATGTAGGTATACAATAAAAGATAAGTGGGAGAACTAAAAATCTTTCTGAAAGCAACTAACTAGTTATTTAATTTAAGGACTTTTAAATTTCAAGATTATATAAATTTATTTATGATATAGATTGGATACTCAGATTTACCATAGATACATACTTTTTATTTTTTTATTTTAACAGGGGAAGGTAAAAGAATATATACTAGTAGAACAGAATTGTTGAACAAATTCTTACATTGCATTTTTATTATTTTTTCATGGGTAGAATACAAGTGGGAGATCTAGAAGAAAGAAAGGATTCATTTCTGTGATTGAAATAGAATTTGAGGTGATTTTTAACATATGATGAATTATACTGTTAGAAGGAAGAGACAGATTACCAAAATAGAGCAAAATTCATAGAAGTGAGAAGATACAAGAACGATGATGTAACTTGAAGTGTTAAGATGATGCAATTTGAAGAGGACTGATGGGCAGATTGGAGGTTGAAAAAGCATTTGAAATTGATTTTTTCAGATTTTGTTGAAAAACAGTTGTCTACATTTTTTGTCATATTTTGTTTAATAGAAAGAATTGAACACAGATGAAAATAAAGCAACATTACTTAAAGTCATATATTTACAATGCGTTGATACTGTGTATTATAATTATTCTTGGCAACTTTAAGAAATTTTCTAACTATAAAGAATATATGAGCTCAAAAATTCCTGCTTATTGGTTTTTCTAACAAAAAATAGTATTTAACAGATTTATTCCAGGACCAGTTAGTACTTGTCATAAGCATTAAAAACTTATTGTGAAATGAATTACTGCATAAAAACAAGACAAATTGTTTTCAATAACTAACTTAGAGATTGACAGTTATAAAATTTAAAAGAAACTCAAGATTATTTAATTAAATATATCTTTATTGTGTGGCATAGAAATTTATGCAGAAAACTACTAATGCGAGGGAGCAAGACACATATCCAAGTGTCTCTGCTAAATTGTAGAGTAAAGGAGGTTTGTATAAGTAGACAGGCCAAAGTAAGGGGAATATGATGATGAATTCTCTACTTCAAAATTCTATCAGTTATCATGTATTAGAGAGTTTATGTAAATTTTCTTTCCTTGAATTCACCAAAACTAGAAGTAAATATTAAGAGGTTTGGAAAGATACAACTTCAGTTCTCTTAGATATGAGATGTTTGTGGGATTTTCCAGAGTGAAAGAGCATGGTTGTTATGAGTATTACATAAATTAATATCTGTAAAGAACTTTAAAACAATTGCAAATGATAAGCACTATACAAGTATTCCATAAACAAATATATAAAAACAAACATCTCAAAAAGATGTCTATCTGAAGATGTATATAATTGTGAGTCTTAGGAATTTATTTTATTTTTTTTGTTTTTCTGTTGAATTGGCTATTTTATTGATTTATTTATTAAATTTATTGGAGGTGACATTAGTTAATAAAATTATATAGGTCTCAAATGTACAATTCAATTATATGTCATATGTATACTGCATTGAGTGAGTGTTAAGAATTTAGACCAGGGGTTCTCACTGAGGAAAGCTTAATAATATCCTGGGAAGGTTTTTCAAATTATATATCAAACATATTCTCCCTGCAAGATTCTGATTTTTTTCCTCTGGCACACTTTTGATTGTCTACTAATATCTGTCTTTTTCTTCTTTCTTGCTAACAGACCCCCAATTTTACTCCAGGCATCAAAGTACCTAGCACAAAAGGCTGTATTTCTTACACTTGGGTGGCCAATGAGATATAAATAGAAGTTATTGGAAGGACCTCTGGGAAAATTTCTTAAGACACATGACCTGTGCCCCTTTTCTCATTTTACCTTTTCCTCCATCTTGCTGACTATAATACACACATGGTGTTTGGAACTCTAGTAGCTATCTTGACCCATGAGTAAATCTTGAGTATGGAAGCCATGTAAATGCAGTAAGAGAGAGATGATAAATTGTAGGAACCAGAGTTCCTAATGACCTGGTAGATCCTCTGTACCAGTCCTGGATGGACTTTGAAGAGAAAGAGATATAACACGGTATTAATTTTTAAAATATTCCCAACCACTTTACATTTGACAGTGCCTCCATTCTCCATGAAGCTGCTTTCAATATTGTACTTTTTATTTTCACACATATCTGATCCATTTGTAAAACTTGAGATAATTCTAGTCTCATTTTGCTGTTCCTTTGTGCCTTTTAGTGTTCTGTGAAATAATTTGTCCCTTCTTTCTTACTCTGAATCTTCTTTCAGCCTTTCTGGGTAACACTAAACACTTCTTATTGTTTATTCTTCGTTTCTCCTTTCCCCTCATTCCTTTAGTCATGGCCCCCCTCTGACAGGTACCCGTTTCACTTAACATCTCTTAGAACATTGTCCAAAATATATCATTAGCTCTTAATAGAAAAACAATTTATCAGAGTCACACACAGTGGAGCTCTTTTCATCTTTTCCTAACTCTGCCCATCTCACAGGTTTTCATTTTTAAAATGAAAATCCATCATGATGTATAACACATGTGAGAATTCTTTGAAAACTCTGAAACATATATAAGAGATGTTATCATTGGTGCCATTGCTTTTATTTTGTTTCCACAGAATCTACATTCTCCCGTTGATTTAGAAAATTCTAGTGAACAGAGAAAATATGTTTCCTCTATTTTATACAAATTAAAAACAAAAAATATTGGCATGAAATCAAAAAAATCAAGACATCTGATTCAAAAAGGTAAGTTATATGAATTTTTACATTTAATGAATAAATTTTGATGAAGGATAATTAAATCCAGTAGAAATTGGCCATGTTAATTTTGAACTATAAATATGACTCCATGAAATACATGTTGAGCATTCTAGATAAAATATCCATATCTCATTCAGCATTTTATAAATATATATATTCAGAAAGTTGTTTCATGATGTCAAGGACGTGATGTTGATTAAAAGTTTGTAATAGGAGAAATATGGGTTAGCAGTTTTGTTACTGTATAGCTATGTCAGCATGGTACCTTTTTCAGGAATCTGTCTAGTATAGGTTTGAATTATTTCAATTAAATAATGATATTAAATTTTCTTTAGGCTTTGAACATAATTATTTTGTTACATAAAAATAAGCTTTATCTTATTGTTGATAAAATTTTGGTTATCAAATGTGTACTTGTTTCTATTTTATTTTTGCAGAACTTTTTCTGATGAAGTTATGTCATAATCAGATGACTTTTTCTTTACCTCTGTCTTTCACAGAAGAATCATAAAATCATTTTTGTAAAATCATTTGAAGGTTTTGTAAATTGTATCAATACTTTCTCTTAAGCCTTTTAAAAATTATTGTGATAAGAACATTTAACATGAGACATACCCTCTTAACAGATTGTTAAGTCCACACTCCAGTATCGTTAACTACAGGAACCATGTTGTACAGCACATCTCCAGAACTTTTCCATCTTGTGTAAATGAAACTTTATACTCATTGAACAGCAACTCTATTTCTCCTTCCTCTAGCCTCTTAATTTTTAAATATTTAATTCTTTCTCTTTTAAAAACTCATGGTGGTGTCTTGACTCTTGTTGATTTTCTCTTTGTTTATAAACTGGTCTAACTCTGCCAGATTCTCACATGTCAGGGGCTTTGTTTGTTATTTCATCAGTTCTCCATTAGTTTCATGAACTTAAATACTTCATAAAGCTCTGCATCTTTTATTTTAAAATAATTTTATTTTTATCCAGCTATTCAACCCATAGGCTTATAAACCAAAATGAAATGAAGGAAAAATAGTAGTGCCGTGCTCCATACCCCAACTTGTTCTTCCTCTACTCCAAGGTGATATCATTTAATAATTTTAGCTGACTCTTATGTTGTGTACTTTTATATTTCCAAATAACGTGTTTATTTTGCTAAAATTAATTTGCAGTTTTAGATATTATCTACAAATTTCCACAGTGAAAGATGGAGATTTAATTTTTTTATAAATCTTCCCTAATACACATACATACTTATCCCCTCCTCTAATATCCCAATGGAATTATATTATCACTATTTGGAGGTTAACTAATATTTAATGTTTTAATTATGACTATGAAAACATTACAGCTGAGATACACAATATATTAGGAATATATTTGTTTTCTCATACTATTATTTTGAAAACTTGCTTGAAAATCTTGCACCATCAAACCACTATCCCCAAGCACATATATACATATGTATTTTTTGTCAAAGTATTACTGCTTGAGCACTCCATTTCGCTGATTTACTCAGGATTGCTTGCTCTCTAAATCTTCTCTTAACAGCTATAATTTCTTCAGCTGTGATCCCCAGAATTTACTTGTCTCTATGCTGCATTGGAACTCTCATTTCCAGGATTCTGTATCTTGTTCTTTTTTGGTTTATTTTCTTATTTAATGCAGTGTCTTCATTAGTTTATTGAGTAGTTATACATGGGAGGTAAAGTTTTTAAAACTTTGAAAGCCTAAACATGTCTTTATGCTGACACTTCTTTCAGAATTTTTTTTCAGAATTGCTTTATTGTCTTCTAGCTTCCAGCATTAGCTTTGAGAAGTCCATTGCCTTTTAGTGCTTAGTTTGATGTATATGAACGTCTGTTTATTGTTTCACCGTTCTGACTGGAAACTTTTAGCATTTTCTCTTTATAGCAGGTGTTGTGCAATTTCACAGTGATTTGTCTCATAGATATTTGTTTTCTAGGGTGGATTTTCTTTCCCTTTAATTTATTGTAGCTTCTCAATCTGAAAATATTCCTCAGTTCTATATATTACTCTTGTGTTATTTTTTGTAGTAATATATATAAATATATATATATATATATACACACATACTATATATATATGTATATATAACACAAAATGGCATTTTAACAATTTTTAACTGAACATTAAATACATTCATATTATTGTGTAACCATTGCAACCATTCATCTACAGAACCATATCATCTTCTTCAGCTGAAACTCTGTGCCCATTAAACAATAACTCCAAATTCTCCCCTCCCCATGCCTCTGAAAACTACCATTCTACTTTCTGTCTCTAGAATTTGATTACCTATCTCATGTAAGTGAAATCATACAATATTTGTCCTTTTGTGACTAGCTTATTTCACTTCACATGATGTCTATAAAGTTCATCCATGTTGTGTGTGTCACAATTTTTTCCTTATTAAGGTTGACTAATATTTCATATATGTAGATACCACATTTTGCTTATCTATTTATCTTTTGCTTGACACTTGGGTTGCTTTCACGTTTTAGCTGTTGTGAATAGTTTTGCTATGAACACAGGTGTGCAGATATCTCTTTGAGATCCTACTTTCAATTGTTTTGGGTATATACCCAGAGGTAGAATTGCTGTCATATAATGTTATTTTTAATTTTTTTCAGGAACCACCATACTGTTTTCCACAGCAGCTGTACCTTTCTACATTTTTAAATTCAGTGCACAAGGGTTCCACTTTCTCCACATTCACACCAACACTTGTTTTATTCTTTCTTTTTTTATAATAGCCATCCTAATGGATGTAAACTCATATCTCATTGTGGTTTTGATTTGCATTTCTTTGAGCATCTCTTCCTGTTCTTATTGCCATTTGTATATTTTCTTTGAAGAAATGTCTCTTCAAGTCTTTTGCTCATTTCTTAAGTGGGTTGCTTGTTTTTTGTTGTTGAGTCGTAGAATTTATATATTCTTAATATCAATCTCTTATCAGACATTTGATGTGCAAATATTTTCTCCCATTTTGTAGGTTTTCTTTTTACTTTGTCGAACTGTCCTTTGATACACAAATGTTTCTAGTTTTGATGAAGACCAGATTATTTATTTTTTCTTGTATCGCATGTGCTTTTAGTGTCATATCCAAGAAATCATTGCAAAATTCAATATCACGAAGCTTTTTCCCTATGATTTCTTCTAAGAGTTTTATAATTTTAGCTCTTATGGTTAGGCCTTTGATCTGTTTGGGATTAAATTTTGTATATGGTTTAAAGTAAGAGCCCAGCTTCACATTTTTGCATGTGTAATCTAATTTTCCCAGCACTGTTTGTTGAAAAGACTTAACTTTACTGCCACTTAATTATCTTGATCCCCCTGTTGAAAATCATTTGACCATAAATACAGGAGTTTATTTCTGGGTTCTTACTCTTTCATTGATCTATACATCTGTCTTTACATCAGAACCATACTTTTGATTACCATAGCTTTGTAGTAAGTTTTGAAATGAGGAGGTATGGGAACTACAGTTTTTTTTTTCTTTTTCAAAATTATTTTGGCTCCTTGGGGTGCCTTGAAATTCCATATGAATTTTATGATAGATTTTTCTATTTCTGCAAAAATGTCATTGGCATTTTGATAGTAATTGCACTGAATTTATAGATTACTTTGAGTAGTAGCTTAACTATATTAAATCTTCCAGTCCATGAACACAAGATGTCTTTCCATTTATTCGTGTCATCTTTAATTTCTTTCAGCAGCACATTGTACGTTTCAGTGTGCAAATCTTTCACCTCCTTAGTTAAGTTGATTCTCTATTTTATTCCTTTTAAAACTATTGTAAATGGAATTGTTTTCTTAATTTCCTTTGTGGATTCCTCATTGTTAATGTGTAGAAACACAAATGATGTTTGTGTGTTAGTTTTGTATCTTGTAACTTTGTTAAATTTGTCTATTCTAAAAGGTGTGTGTGTGCGTGTGTGTGTGTGTGTAATTTGTAAGGCTTTTTACATGTAAGATCATGTTCTCTATGAACAGAGGTAATTTTAATTCTTTCTTTTTAATTTGCATGTCTTTTCATTCTTTTTCCTGCCTGAATGCTCTGGCTAGGACTTCCAGTGCTATATTAAATGCAACTGGTGAAAGTGGACATCCTTGTTTTATTTCTTATCTTAAAGGAAAAATTTTCAGTGTTTTCCATTGCATATGATGTTCGCTGTGGATTTTTTCTTTTTTGACCTTTATATATTGAGGTAGTTTTCCTCTGTTCTTTGTTTCTTGAGTGTTTTTATCATCGGAGTATGTTGAATTTTGTCAATTTTTATCTGCATTGATTTGATGTTCATGTGTTTTTTTTTTTTACTTCATTCTGTTAATAGGTACAGTAGTTCCCCATTTTCCATGGGAGATATGTTTCAAGAACCCGAGCAGATGCCTGAAACCTTGGATAGTACTGAACACAACTTTTTTTTCCTATACATCTATACCTATGATAAACTTTAATTTATAAATTAGGCACAGTAAGCAATTAACAATAACTAATACTAAAATGGAATAATTATAATAAGATACTGTAATAAAAGTTATGTGAATGTGGTGACTCTCACAAAATATCTTATTGTACTGTACTTACCTTTCACTTAAAGTAAGCGCTTTAAGGCTTCTCTCTGGCGTGTCCAAATTGCCATCACTGCTCTTGTGCTTTGGGGCCATCATTAATTAAAATAAGGGTTACTTGAACATAAACATTACAATACCATGACAATTGGTCTGATAACTGAGATGACTACTAACTTACCAATGAACGGGCAGCATATACAGCATGGATACGCTGGATCAGGGGATGGTTCATGTCCCAGATGGGATGGTGCAACATTTTATCACAGTACTCCAAGACAACCAGCAATTTAAAACATGAATTGTTTATTTCTGGAATTTTCCATTTAATATTTTGGACCATGGTTGACGATGGGTAACTAAAACCATAGAAAGTGAAACTGCAGTTAAGGGAGACATTATTGCATTGATTGGTTTTCATAGGTTGTACAATTCTTGCATTCCAGTAATAATTCCCACTTGATCCTGGTGTATAATCTCTTTACTGTGCTATTTAACTGAGTTTGCTAGTATTTTGTTGAGGATTTTTGCATCAATATTCATAAAGGATACTTGCTTTTTTTTTTTTTTTTTTTGTAGTTTCTTTGCCTGGCTTTGGTATCAGAATAATGTAGCCTCATAGGAGTAGGAAGCATTGTTTTTATTCAGTTTTTTGGAAGAGTTTGAAAATAATTTTTGTAAATTCTTCATCAGTGAAACCATCTGGTCTTTGACATTTTTTGTGGGGAAATTTCTGATTACTGATTCAATTTCTTTGTGAGTTACAGATCTATTCAGATTTTTTTCTTCCTGATTCAGATGGTAGGTTGTGTGTTTCTAGAAATTTCTCCATTTCATCTAAGTTATTCAATTTATTTGCATACAATTGTTAATAATACTCATAATCTTTTTTTTGTAAAATTATAGTAATGTCCCCTCTTTCATTTCTAATTTTAGTTATTTGAGATTTATTCCCCCTTTTTTCTTAGTCTTTCTAGATAAGTTTATCAATCTCGTTTATCTTTTTGAAGAACCAAATCTTTTTATTAAATTTCTCAACTGTTTTTATAGTTTTTATAATTTGTTTCTCTGCTTTAATATTATTTCCTTTCTTCTGCTAGCTTTGAGCTTAGTTTTGTTTTGTTTTTTTAGTTTTATATGATTATAAGGTTATTAATTTGAGGCCTTTCTCCTCTTTTATACTGTAATCATTTTCAGCCATACGTTTGCCTCTTAACACTGATTTTGCTGCCTCCCATAAGTTTTAGAATATTGTTTTTCATTTGTCTCAAGATATTTTACAATTTTCATTGTGATTTCTTCTTTAACTCATTGATTATTTAAGAGTATGTCATTTAATTTCCATATATTTGTGAATTTTCTAGCTTTTCTTATGCTGCTGGTTTCTACCTTCATTCCCTTGTGGGTGGAAAATACACTTGGTCTGATTTCAGTATTTTTAAGTTTATTCAGATTTGTTTTAAAAACATATTGCATATTCTGGATGACGTTCCATGTACACTAGTGAAAAATGTATATATTCTGCTGTTGTTGGTTGAATGTTTTGTATGTCTACTAGATTCAATCGATATATAGTGTTGTTCAAGTCCTATGTTTACTTATGGATCTTCTCCCTGGTTGTTCTTCTATCTTATATTGAAAGTGAAGCACCGAAGGCTCCTACTATTATTATAGAGATATTTTAATTCTACCTTCATGTCTCTAAATGTTTATGTCACATATTTTGTGCCTCTGATGTTCAGTATATGTGTGTTTATAATTATTTTATCTTCTTGGTGAATTGACTGTTCTATTATGTAATATTGCTTATTTTTCTATTTACTCAAGGTCTATTGGTTTGACTGTTAATCTTATCTAAGCTATATCTTCACAGAAACATTTAGGATGGTGTATCATGGCATACCCAAATTGACACATAAAATTAACTATCACAGACAGTTTTACTAAATGTCGGATTCTCAGTCGACAGGTTTATTATTATTATTATTATTATTATTATTATTATTATTATTATTATTATTTTAGCACTTTAAATATATCATCCCACTGCCTTCTGGCCTGCAGTTTCTACTGTTATATCTACTGATGGTCTTATTGAAAATCCCTTGTATGTGATGAGTCACTTGTCTCTTGTGGTTTTCAATATTCTCTTTGCTTTTTTCTTTCGATAGTTTATAATGTTTCTCAATGTGAGTCTCATTTTAGAATTTGTAGAGCTTTTTGATTTGTAAATCCACTTGTTTCCTCAAATTTAGGAAGTTCAGCCATTATTTCTTCAAATAATTTTCCTACTTTTCTTCTTCTTCTGAGACTCTAATGCATATATTGGTCCATTTTATGGTATTCCATACATTTCTTAATCTCCGTTCACTTTTCTTCCTTCATTTTTGTTTTTGTTTTTGTTGCTCAGATTTGGTTATTTCAAATGACCTGTCTTTAATTTTGCTGATTGTTCCTTTTGTTCAGGTTTCCTATTGAACCCCTCTTGTGGATTTTTCAATTTGGTTATTTTATTTTTCTGCTCCAATATTTTTGTTTGATCCTTTTTATAATTTCCATTTTTGTTGATATTCTTATTTCATTTATATATTGTTTTACTTATTTCCTTTAGTTTCCTGCCCATTTTTTTTTTGATATCTTTCAGCATATTTAAGTCATATTAAAGTCTTTGTAAGAATTTAGTAAGTCTGATATGTGTATTTTGTGAGGGACAGTTTTGGGGAATTTATTTTGTTCCCTGTTTCTTTGTACGCCTTATGATTATCTGCTTAAAATTAGAAATTTGTAAAATAGGTAACTCTTCCAATCTTTGCAGACTTGTGTAGAAGATTCTCACTATTTAGTATACCTTGGAGGCTTAAGATCAGCTTAGGCTTAAGTTCTTAGGTCTTTTCTGGACATGCATCCTATCTGGGCCAGTATGTGTGTGATCTTTTTTTCTTTTGATTTTCCCCAGGTGCTTTTAAATGTCTTAATTTCTCAAAGAGTCTCTCCTCAGCTTTATTTTGAGCCCTTAGATTTTCTATTATATTTTCTTGGGCAGATTTTTCTTAGAAATCTGTGAATTGGCAATTCCTCTGCCATATTTAATGCACCATGGTGCCCATCACTACATCCTGTTGTTTCCAGCCTGACGTCTAAACTATATTGCCATGTCTCTTCTGAACTTTGAGTCAGGTGAGCCACAAACTAGGTCCTCAAGCAGCCCAGACACAGGCTATACCATTCCAAATAAGTTCTGCTCTGCTCCTTTTATTATAAAGGATAGAAACTAAAAATGGGCTGCTTCCTCCTGACTATATTGCATCACACTGGGAAGGATGTGAGGAAGGGGAAATGAAAATGCCATGAAATTTCTTACCATTTTGAAGTGGTGTTTTCTTGATTGGATGTTTACTTACTTGCTGTAAATCGTTGACTCATTTCCAGAGTTCTTATAAAGTTATTTTAGTCATTCTGTACTTACTTATTTGACATTTCTGTGGAAAAATGAGGGCATGGGGCTTCCTAGTCTGCCATCTTCATGACCATTATTTTTATATTTATTTTATTATTTCCTGCATTCCATTTTCTCTCTATAGAACTCCTATTATTTAGATGGACCTCCAGGACTGATCCTCTAAATTTCCTCTTTTTTATTATTTATTCATTTCTTTTTATTTGTTCTCATTTCTGGGATATTTGTTCAATTTTGTCTTCTACTTTTCAAAAATTATATAGTCAAATTTCTAAAATACAGCTGTTCTTTGTTCATAGATGCAGTATCCTCTCTACATCTCTGAGGATAGTAATAACATATAAATTTGTTTTTTGGTTTGTTTTTGTGGGTTGTTCTTCTGCATGTTACATTCTCCTATTCCCCCAAGTTACTTTATTCTTAGAGCTTTTTTTGAAAAATGCTGCTAATCTTTTTTTTTTTCCCACTCATATTTACAAATAATGTTCCGAAATGCTACTAGGAAGCTCTGTTCATATATGTGGTTGGGTTTTATTGATTTGTGAGTTTTAATGTAGGAAAATACAGAAGAGTCCAGACTGTTTTATCATGGACCTATAATACAAGGTTTTTTGAGAACTCTTCCACAGTATTTTGCCTGTGACATATGAATACTGCCAGTGTTCTCAGCATAATTTGGTATAAGGACGTTTATTTCCCAGTTTCAGTCAAATGCTTCATTCCCAATCCTTAGTTGTACCAGAAGTTTCTGAATATAGAATTTCTTTGATTTAACTTCTCTAGAGGGTGAATCTTTAGTCTCTTGTCAGGGCAGAGTATAAGAGTCACCTGGTTAAGTGTGGTTGCTAAGACTCAGTTGATCTAATTATGCCTGTCACACAACTCTATGCTTCTAATTCACCACCTTTTAGTGTTCTGCCTCGTGAATCAACTTTCTTCTTTGCTTCCTTGCATCAAACCTTAAATTTCAACTTTATAGTGTCTGTTATCAGTTACCTGTTATCCATCTGCTTTCTAGTTTGCAAATGCTTCTTGGCATCACTCCTATTTTCTGCTTTTGTTTCTCATTGTCTTTGCACATTTATTTATTTTTGATCATAGTACTGAGATATAAGTAGGGATCAAAAAATACTTAAGTTTAAACTGTTTAATCCATTGTCTTTAACCTTAAGTCTATATTCATATTTTTAATTAAGCTAACTTATATCCACATTTTATATTAAATATGTAGGAGGATGGAAAACTAGAAAGGGAAGAAGGAGAGAAAAGGGAGTTTTGGGACACTTGTCAGGTCCAGGAAAAGGATGTCTGAACCCTTGGAAAACATCACTCATAAATCATGCAGTCTTGATTGACTTCCCTCTCAAGTAAATGCTTTGTTCAGCCACAAGTAATGAATTGTGAAAATTAAAATGTGTTAGCCATCCCAATGATAGATAAGGTCACATTGTGATATTTAATTTAATTTATTTTCCTCTGTTTTACAGATGTGGAAAGTGAGTTTAAAGAGCTAAGATAATTTGTCCAAGGTCATATAATCTAAAAGTGTCAAAACTGGTACTAATTCCAGGCTCTGTTTCATGATTCCAACTCTAATGCCCCTTTCGTTTAACTATAATGCTTCCTGAGGTCTGTAAATGTATTGCTGTGGAATAATTAAATCATATGCATGGGGTTATGGTTGTAATTTCTCTTTCTGATAGTTTATTATTGTTATATAAAAATGCAACTGATTTCTGAATATTAATTTTGTATCCTGCTACATTACTGAATTTATCAGGTCTAATAGTTTTTTGGTGGAATCTTTACCGTTCCCTATATGTGGAAGCATGTCATCTGCAAAGGATGACAGTTTTACTTCTTCCTTTCTAATTTGGATGCCTCATATTTCTTTTTCTTTTCCGATTGCTGTGGCTGGCTGGAACTCCCATCACTGTGTTGAATAAAAGTGGCGAAAGTGGACTTTTTTTTCCCTGTTCTTAATCTTAAAGAAAACACTTTTAGCTTTTCTCCATTGAGTATGTTAACTGTGGGTTTGTTATATCTGGGCTTTATTACATTGAGGTGTGTTCCCTTTATTCCCACTTTACCAAATGATTTTATAATAAATGATGCTGGATTTTGTCAAATGCTTTTTCTGCATCTACTGATATGATCATAAGATTTTTATCCTCATTTTGTTTATGTTATGTATTATGTTAATTGACTTGTAGATATTGAACCAAGCTTTTATCCCTGGAATAAATCCAACTTGGTCATGGTATGACCTTTTTAATGTATTGCTGAATTCAGTTTGCTGATATTTTTTTGAGGATTTTTGCACCTATGTTCATCAGGGATATTGGTGTATAATATCTTTTGTAATATCTTTGTCTGGTTTTAGAATGAAGGTAATGCTGGCCTGCTAAAATGATCCTGGGAGACTTCCCTCCTCTTGAATTTTTTAGAATAATTTGAGAAGGACAGGTGTTAATTTTTCTTTGAATATATGGTAAAATTCACTTGTGAAGCCATCCAGTCCAGGACTTTTGTTTGTTGGGAGTTTTTCGATTACTGATACGATGTTGTTAGTAATTATCGGTGTGTGCAAATTTTTTGTTTCTT